>NC_047023.1:39506278-39569400 GCF_902652985.1 Pecten maximus | reverse complement strand
GAGAGAGAAATGATAGGGTTTTGACCCCGGTAATAGTTTTGTGGTGATAGTAGAACAGTCAGGACTATTGACCTGGTAATAGTTTTGTGGTGAGAGTAGAACAGTCAGGACTATTGACCCGGTAATAGTTTTGTGGTGATAGTAGAGCAGTCAGGACTATTGACCCGGTAATAGTTTTGTGGTGAGAGTAGAACAGTCAGGACTATTGACCCGGTCATAGTTTTGTGGTGAGAGTAGAACAGTCAGGACTATTGACCCGGTAATAGTTTTGTGGTGAGAGTAGAACGGTCAGGACTATTGACCCGGTAATAGTTTTGTGGTGAGAGTAGAACAGTCAGGACTATTGACCCGGTAATAGTTTTGTGGTGAGAGTAGAACAGTCAGGACTATTGACCCGGTAATAGTTTTGTGGTGAGAGTAGAACAGTCAGTACTATTGACCCGGTCATAGTTTTGTGGTGAGAGTAGAACAGTCAGGACTATTGACCCGATAATAGTTTTGTGGTGATAGTATAACAGTCAGGACTATTGACCCGATAATAGTTTTGTGGTGATAGTAGAACAGTCAGAACTATTGACCCGGTAATAGTTTTGTAGTGATAGTATAACAGTCAGGACTATTGACCCAGTAATAGTTTTGTGGTGAGAGTAGAACAGTCAGGACTATTGACCCAGTAATAGTTTTGTGGTGAGAGTAGAACAGTCAGGACTATTGACCCGGTAATAGTTTTGTGGTGAGAGTAGAACAGTCAGGACTATTGACCCGGTCATAGTTTTGTGGTGAGAGTAGAACAGTCAGGACTATTGACCCGGTAATAGTTTTGTGGTGATAGTAGAACAGTCAGGACTATTGACCCGGTCATAGTTTTGTGGTGAGAGTAGAACAGTCAGGACTATCAGATCGCTCCAAACTATTCAAACCGCCATATTGTTAGATGATACCTGTGTAGTATCGGTTATTAGGCCCCGCACCAGTCGTCCCAATCCCACAAATACTGAACATTAAATTAGCTGTCCTGAGTAGCTACCGATTTGCGGGATATAGTTTTGACTGTGAACTGATGAGGGAAACAAGTATATAAAGGATTAATAAAAGAAGGAAAGATAGGCGGGAAAGACGTATCGAAGGAATGATAAATCACCTCGTACATATGTAATTAAGTTCGGGTCGGGTCTGAATTTCTCAACGTAGCATTTCTCAACAGCTGATGTATAACACGCCACATCAAACGGCCCATTTTCAGATTCCAAGATTTCTCATTACGACGACTCTGACAAATTAGAAATTCGAAGTGACTTTGAAAGACTTTATAAAATGAACAAATGAAAAATAAAATGGTTGTTAGTGAGGTTTCAAATATAAGACTTCACCACGGTAAACAGCACGTTATTACTTGTATTTTTGTGTTTTTCTAAAATTCTCGTTTCAAATTTTGAGAGATGATTGCTTTGAAATCCATCACTGTTTTCATTTTATCATTGAACATTTAATAAGTCGATGTAGAAAATCAAAAGTGATATTTTATTGCATGATTTGACAAATTCGTCCGTGGTAATCAGAACCAAAATTGCCAATTTGAACAATTGAAAGTTCACAATCTACAAGGTTACACCTTAACTCAGGGTTGGTGTTTACTAACCATAATGACGCAGTCAACCTCGGAGATAGACAGTCAACTAGCTACAAAGTTAGGCCAACCTCGGGGATAGATAGTCAACCAGCTACAAAGCTAGGCCAACCTCGGGAATAGACAGTCAACCAGCTACAAAGTTAGGCCAACCTCGGGGATAGACAGTCAACCACCTACAAAGTTAGGCCAACCTCGGGGACTGATAGTCCACCAGCTACAAAGTTAGGCCAACCTCGGGGATAGACAGTCAACCAGCTACAAAGTTAGACCAACCTCGGGGACTGATAGTCCACCAGCTACAAAGTTAGGCCAACCTCGGGGATAGACAGTCAACCAGCTCCAAAGTTAGGCCAACCTCGGGGATAGACAGTCAACCAGCTACAAAGTTAGGCCAACCTCGGGAATAGACAGTCAACCAGCTACAAAGTTAGGCACAACCTCGGGGATAGACAGTCAACCAGCTACAAAGTTAGGCCAACCTCGGGGATACACAGTAAACCAGCTACAAAGTTAGGCCAACCTCGGGGACTGATAGTCAACCAGCTACAAAGTTAGGCCAACCTCGGGATAGACTGTCAACAAGCTACAAAGTTAGGCCAACCTCGGGGATAGACAGTCAACCAGCTACAAATTTAGGCCAACCTCGGGGATACACAGTCAACCAGCTACAAAGTTAGGCCAACTTCGGGGATAGACAGTCAACCAGCTACAAAGTTAGGCCAACCTCGGGGATACACAGTCAACCAGCTACAAAGTTAGGCCAACCTCGGGGATAGACGGTCAACCAGCTACAAAGTTAGGCTAACCTCGGGGATAGATAGTCAACCAGCTACAAAGTTAGGCCAACCTCGGGGATAGACAGTCAACCAGCTACAAAGTTAGGCCAAACTCGGGGATAGACAGTCAACCAGCTACATAGAACGGCCTACCACATGGGTTGGTGTTTACTAGCCATAATGATACAGTCAACCTCGGGGACTGATAGTCCACCAACTAAATAGATATGGCCACCTCGGGGACTGATAGTCCAACAGCTACAAAGATATGGCCAACCTCGGGGACCGATAGTCCATCAACTACAAGTTTACGGCGTACCTCGGGGACTGATAGTCCAACAGCTATATAGATATGGTCAGCCTCGGGGACTGATAGTCCACCAGCGACATAGGTTCGGGGACTGGCAGTCCACCAGCTACATAGATATGACCAACCTCGGGGACCGATAGTCCACCAGCTACATAGATATGACCAACCTCGGGGACTGATAGTCCAACAGCTATATAGATATGGCCAACCTCGGGAACTGATAGTCCAACAGCTATATAGATATGACCACCTCGGGGACCGATAGTCCACTAGCTACATAGATATGGCCATCCACGGGGACTGATAGTCCACCAGTTAAATAGATATGGCCAACCACGGGGACTGATGGTCCAACAGCTATTTAAGCATACGGGCGACATTCTATTTATCTGTCACCCAAATTGTATTCATATCGACTGTATACTACCATTTGGTAACAGTTCAATGCTTATATTTACATTTATAATTTTTGTTTAATTTACTGTAGCTTAAGACGCGTTTGAATTTGCCGCTTCCCCTATCACTGACGTCATCAGGTTCAAATACCGGAACAGCCGAAACTTCCAGAAGGATGTAATATAGTCCCTCATGTCGTTATTAATAGCAAACACATAAAATGGTTTTTGCACAAATTTGGCTTTATTTTTTTATTTAATATACGTTTGTAGATATCGTCAAATTATTCACAATTGCATAATTTCTGATTGTTTAAAATCCAAGCCGTTTTTCGGCGCAATGCTATACGGTTGATATTTAGAAGAGATGCGGCTTTGAACGGGTATTGCACAGGACAGACTCGATTCCTAGGAAATACTTCAGTTTCTATCGCCTGGATTTACGTTATTTTCAGAAGGATATCAGTTCTTCAATTCTAAATGAAAGTTGTCTTGACAGTAGGTGTAAACGATTCGAAAGATATTTCGTTCGAAACAGATTCAAGTCTAACCAGTCGCATCTTAGGCCTAGCAGACGATTTTCAACTTCACAGGGGCTCGATTTTGTAAGGTAGGCCTTTGACATCAGTGAATAACCACAAAACTAAAATCCAATATACATACACAACCGGAAACCATGTCGATGCTCCCGATTTTTCACAAGATTTTTATTTATTTATTTATTTTTTTTATAAATACTGGACTTTTAATGTTGTCGTGTCTTACATTTCTGAAAATTCGGAAACGAGCCCCTGTGAGTGTGACGACATTGACAGTTTGATCATTCTTAGATCAAGAACGGCGCTTATAGTTATTTTGTGTTGACTACATTTTGTTTTAATTATAAAGTATTACTCTCATAACTTGTGAAGATGCTTTATGTTTTGTGTTGTGGATTATAAATGCTAGCATTCGAAATCTCTCAAGGCCGAACGTAACTGGCGGCCATTGTTTTGACCAGCAACACCCGGGGCTGTATTCCTACTCTGACCGAATCACTGTAAATTGTAGTATACAGTCTCATGAATACAATTTGGTTTACTAACGACATATAGGCAAATGCAACACAGAATGTAAATATATAGATATGACCAACATCTGGGACTGATAGTCCAACAACGACATAGATATGGCCAACCTCTGGAACTGATAGTCCAACAGCTACATAGATATGGCCAACCTCGGGGACCGATAGTCCAACAGCGACATAGGTTCGGGGACTGACAGTCTACCAGCTACAAGGTTACAGTCAACGCTGAGGACAGATACTTAGTGAGTTACAAGGTTGTCAGCATACAAGGAGTTTAAGATACCCATTATCTGTAGAGTCCCAAGTTTCTCAAGAAATAATAAGATGGTCAAAGGGAGGCTACTCCGATAAAAAAACTCCCCATAGATTTTTTAATTAATTACCCGTAAATTATTCTGTTAGCTGTGATTTTGAAACGTCTCGCTAAAATGTACATGGCTGATATATCTGTATAAGTATGAATAATTAAACATTAACAAATCAAAAATAGTGTTTTCAATCTTCAAGAATTCTGTTTTACTATTAATATATTCTCTTATATTTTAACAATAGAATAGAAAGTTCCGAGTTAACAGTGAATTCTGTTACAGTCTGGAAACTTGCTACTGTATCACGAAATCGATATTTCTGCGTCAGCTAACTGTTAAATCTGTCTAATTTGATAAAATACAGATTTTGATTAATAACATCGAAAAATATATACAATGCGATAAAATGTCGGTATCAAGTTGTTTTTATTCTAAAGGACCTGTTGCAGCTATATAGTGATTTTGGCCCACAGAGCTTTTTCATTAAAAATGATTGATTCATCAAAAATGATCAATTCCTCATAACTTTTCGACATTTGGAAACCATTTTCTCATTTGGCCAACAGGTGGCGCTTCAGTCAATAGCATATACCAGATGGCAGCATGACCCGTCAATAACAGCTAAAAAAATGTATAAATTCAGACAAAATGTTGACAACTATACTCTCTTTTTGAAGCCTGATCTTGTGCACTTACGAACACGTAACAACTATATAAAAAGTGTATTTCATTTTTATGTGAGAACAATTCAAAATATAAAGACAGCTCTTTTTGCGAATTAGACCTATACTAAAATCCATTTATTCAACAATGTTCGTATTTGAGTGCAGACAACTTTTTACTTTTAAAAACATCTTTACCAATCATATAAACAAATGCCAAACTTTTGTATAGCTAAACCCCTGGCCATTGAGCCATTTTTCAATTCAAAGATGCATTACCCCTATTTTTTTTGAGTATATCAAAGTACTGGAAGTACTGAGAGTCAATACGGGATTTTTCTCATGCTACAGTTTCGAGTGAAAATTTCTACTTTTATTGCTTATAAAGTGCCTCTTGAATGATGTTTTGTTGATTTATGAATTATTTTATTATGTACGCGTTCTTAACATCAGATATCAGGTGTCCGTGATATATCTCCGTTCACTTTTAAGTACAAATGCAAACAATGTACACATTGCACACCACATTATACCTCTCTTCTCTCAAACACCATGAACACCATACCCATTTTACTAAAAGGCAGTATGATAAAAAGATAACGTCAGTACAGGTTAAATTTCATGTTGGTGGTGCTCAGAATTATGATTTTTGAAGGAAAAACATATGATTTGGACTGTAGCAAAGATGGCGAGTTGAGTAGTGATATGTATTCCCTTTTCCTCGTCCAAAGCCAAGTAGCCGAATGATTTGGAATATAGAGACACCTTTGTGTATATATACATATATATTATATATAAACAGTTCTCATAGTACAATTACGACAGGTAATTCAAATCTAGACCTTTGGATCAACAACACATAGTGCATATATATTTATATTCATAGGGTCTAGTAAGTAATAACGACAATATGGTCAAAGATATGTACTGGATCCGCAGAAACAAATGTTTGTTGTTTTTCATTGATCTGTTATGTGTTTTGTGTGTTCTTTGTTTATTGAAGGTTTCCCATCAAATTCTGTCTATAGCAGGTATTCTTTAAAACTGGATTTCCTTAGATTGGTAGAAGAATGCTTATAAACTCCAAGGTAGTAGAGGACACACATGCCTACCGTCCTCTGACCAGAAGGACATGTGCAGTAGTATGCCTGTATCGGATTTGGTGCATCATGATATAAAATCCAGATGTTATATTTGGTTTGTGATCTATGACGTGACCTTAGCTGACAGCATACTAGGTCATCGGAGTGCTGGTATACCATGACCTCATAGTCTCCGTCATCACTGAGATGCTCGGTTATATTATAACCGTTTGCCAACTTCAGCTGGTATGTTCCACACGCCAATGTTTCCAAGTAATCCTCAGAGAGTTTTGGAAAGGTAACATCAGTCGCATCAAGCTTTTGCCAGTAAGATTGGGCACGTTTGGATAACTCCGGTTCATTCTTCACCCTAAGTGCAAGCTCATTAACCTTAGTTGATAACCCTTTCATTTGTTCAGCCATTGCCCTGTCTTCCAGCACCTGTTCAGAAGAAGGTTCATAAATAGAACCACGGAGGAAGTTCATGGAAGCGGTTACAACCTTTACGAGTGTTGCAATGATGTCAATGAAGTGATTAGATGAGAGTTCTGTCTGAAAGAATTTAAATTTCTTAAATTTTGCGTGATAGCTCTCAACAACCCATTTCGTTTTTGTGATGCATCTATCAGTGTTGGCTTCAAGAGAATCATGCTGGCTCTTTCCTGGCTGGAGAAAGGATGGCATGTGATGTCAATATCCCACTTCAGAGATGTCTTTCAGAACATCCCTGAATCCACGATCTGCGATGATATGGTCCTCTGGCTGCAGGAGAGGATTCAGGCTTTCAATTCCGTCAAGGATTTTCTGGGTTATTGTGGCGTCATTTCCACTCCCAAAAAATGGCCCAACGGTGTCCAAGACGTATCCATCTGGGAAAACTACACTCATGAATTTAATATAGTTTCTTTTTTTCTGCCCACAGTAACTTTTTCTTTGAAACTCGTGATCGCCACTTTCCAATATAGATGTACGTTCTATCTAAAACAACTGTGACATTATCACTAAAGAAAGTCTTGGTGAATGCAGTGTTATGGTTGATGGCGTTTTCTCTAGAAATATGTTCAGATTCCAGATACAAGGGACCAACTGTCGCCTCGAGAGATTGAGCTACATTGTGGAATATTCTACTGACACTGGATTTATGCAGGTTGAATAGGGATGCCAACTGTGTATAGGATATGTCCGTTTTGAGTTTGACCCAAAACAAGAGGAGATAATCTTCTGTTGACAAACACTGGGAAGATATTAGATGTGCACATCGGCTATGAAGCTCTTGCAGCTGCTCCGTGTTCCACCCAGTCCAAGCCAGACAGTCTTGGTCATCCATATTTTTCAGATTGAAAGAAAAGGATGTCTTTCCACTACCAAGTTGGTACGATAATCTCAGAAGATCATCGATCACCTCTTCATGTTTATCTGGAAGATAGAGTGACAACTTTTCCCTTCCAGCAGCAGTAATTGGAAAATTAGGATCCAAGTCTTTCCCAATAAAGTGGTCTGCGCATGATCTCGCAGACTTAGAGACCCATATCCTGTGAAACAAGATCAATTGGAACCTAGCCTTTTCAGGAATTGTGGCAGTTTGTTCAGTATATGAAAGGCAAAGGCAACATTTCCTGTGAGAGGATAGAGTGAAAAAGAGGTCATCAACCGTAGGACAGATTGAGACACTTTCTTCCTCAACAGGATTGCAGTTGCTCTTCTTAGACTCATGTATTTGAGTCATCTACCATGGGCTCTAAATATCTAGTATAACACTTTGGGCACATCTTTGCCTCCCCAACATCAGTTGTTGCAATACCATCAGCTTCCAACAGGGGTTTCATCCATTCTTGTACATATCGAGAATACCTTTTATCGCCAACTGCATATTTGTATTTCAATGAGGTTTTGCAGTTTAAACCAATGCATATAGCTTTCATTGCGAATAAGGTATTGTGATAAGGCAGTAGTGATACTGTTCTACTACATAAAGTACAATCCATTACCCTTTATAGTATTACAACCAATTCGGTATCCGTCGTTTGACATCACCCTATCAGTTTTTCACCGTGTAAGTGTTTGTTATTGTTTACTGATACATGAAATTACATTTAAAGTTCTTTTTTTTGTAAAATGTATAATTCCCTCTGTTAAAGGATTGGACGAAAATTAGCCACACAAATATATTATATAAAACATATTTTCGTCTCAATGTTTTAAGGAACATTAATCAAGATCCAATAACCGATCTTCTGTTTCATTCGTACAGTGGAAACACAGAGCTTGCTTGTCAAAACGCAAGGAACAAAATTAGAATTTAAATACACTTTGAGTATCCCGACAATAGAGGTGTTGAAACATATGTGTTATGAAAGGCAGTGAAATTGTTTTTCTTTTTATGATGATTGCAACTAATTATTGAAATTTTCACCAGTATGTATCAGAATAAAAGACAAATATGCATATGGAATGCCTACATATTTTATACAACACTAAGAACTCTTTTACTATATAAAGTAAACATATAAATAAATTACTAGTGAAAACTCTCACTGGAAAGTCATTTACTTTGTTCATGCTATCATATTTTGTCATAATGACACGACAGAAAAGTTTGAAACACGTAGAAAAATTGTACTCGGGGTTTAATACATGTACTTGAATCGTTTTTAGTCATTCCACAGATTTAACGAAGAAAAGTTCAAATAAAACATAAGTTATGCAAAAGAAATTCATTTTGGCTGAAGAAAGTCATGCTTTGGGAACAAATAATCTCTCATTAAGGCACTAGTAGCTTTTGATTTTTTTGTCCGGGTTTTGTTGATTTTTGGGGGTAGGGGAGATAAACATGATATTTCTCTTACTTGCCAGGGACCTACTATCTTGATATTTTTCTAATGTTTCACAAGGATATCAAAGATGTTTTTAAAACACTTTCACTGTCTGCACTCGGGGTTTTAGATACATCTGTTGATATTTTTCTGAATTACTGAAATCAAAATGACGAAAAAAGTATCCCTGTCTGCCACCTTTTTCATGTATATTGTGAATTCTGCAAAATAAATTCACAAGTCGGGCGTATGATACTCAAAGCTAGTTCATTCAGGTTTATTATAGTCCATCTTTGGTAAAAAAATATGTTCTCACTTAGGTGTTAGCGGCCATTGAATATTTTCCCGGTTTTTGTGATTTTTGGGGGTAGGGGAGATAAACATGATATTTCTCTTACTTGCCAGGGACCTACTATCTTGATATTTTTGTAATGTTTCACAAGGATATCAAAGATGTTTTTTAAAACACTTTCACTGTCTGCACTCGGGGTTTTAGATACATCTGTTGATATTTTTCTGAATTACTGAAATCAAAATGACGAAAAAAGTATCCCTGTCTGCCACCTTTTTCATGTATATTGTGAATTCTGCAAAATTAATTCACAAGTCGGGCGTATGATACTCAAAGCTAGTTCATTCAGGTTTATTATAGTCCATCTTTGGTAAAAAAAATATGTTCTCACTTAGGTGTTAGCGGCCATTGAATATTTTCCCGGTTTTTGTGATTTTTGGGGGTAGGGGAGATAAACATGATATTTCTCTTACTTGCCAGGGACCTACTATCTTGATATTTTTGTAATGTTTCACAAGGATATCAAAGATGTTTTTTAAAACACTTTCACTGTCTGCACTCGGGGTTTTAGATACATCTGTTGATATTTTTCTGAATTACTGAAATCAAAATGACGAAAAAAGTATCCCTGTCTGCCACCCATTTTCATGTATTATGTAAATTATGCTTAATAAATTCACAAGTCGGGCATACAATATTAAAAAATAGTTCATTTTGGTCGAGTGTGTTTATGGTAAGGCAGAAAATATGTTTTCATTAAGATACTAGCGGCATTTGAAATCTCTTGGTAAAATTTTCAATCGAAATCAATAAAAGGTGGCGCTGTAATCGCACCAAAAATAAAAATTAAAAATAATAGGCCATTCCATGTGTATTTTGACATCTTTTATCAAAATAAAATGTTTCACAAAGAATTCCTTCGTGGGCCATCCTGCAACAGGTCCTTTTAATAAATCTGTTTTCACAATTCGATTTCATTTATAATATAGGATATGGTTAATATTACTACGACTATTTTAGATGTGTGGTTCTGATTGCTTCCCTTTAGCTTATACGACCTACCAAGTCTGTTGGCAGCTGATAGAAATTCTTACATATGAAGCAGAACGAATGTAGATAATACTTACAGCAGGTTTAGCTGGAAGGTATGAATGGAACTTCATGAACTGATCGATAAATATACCGCTGTCAATACCTATGTAGATAACTCCTTATGTACATATATATGACCTATTTAATACAAGTGTACAAGTGACATATTTTACACCTGCTCAGTTAATATCAATCGATGGATTTTTTATTGTTGTACCTGGACAACCGTGTACCATCATTTATTTATGACGTCACAAATTTAAAGTGTCATAGCACGTGCATCCAACGGCATTGATGACGTGTCCGTATATAAATGTGCAGCTGATCAGAACAGGTGAAATACTGCTATAATACCAATGCAGTGCACTTTAACAATACCCTGGTTTAGATATTGTTACAGAAATGTGGGGAAAGGTGAAGATGCAAAAGCGATGCTATTATCATTTTTCACAACATTATCAAAACGTTTACGAAAATTTCGAGTAACGTGGGATACCCGTGAGATGTGCTACTGTAACCGTAACTAATTTGGAGTCCTCTAATTCTGGCACATAATTGAGTAGCATAACGATTATAGCAGCGTACTAACAACCTTGCAGAAAAAAACAATATTCAGAAATTGCAACCAGCACAGTCATAAATTAGCCGAATGTTTTCAGCTCGAAAAGTGAAAAACGATCATAGTTATTACAAGGAAAATTAATCTGAGGGTTCTTGTTGATTCTCTGATTAAAGCAAAATATGTGACAGAGTTTGGTGGCCGAATAGCCGATATCATTGTAGAATAAACTATCCATTGATCTTGTTAAAACTTGGAATAAATGTTACCAGTATCTAAGGGTAACAGTGCAAGGGATAGAAATATTGAAAAGACGGATTTGATGTCAATAGTGAATTTAGCATCAGGCAATAGATACCACGCGGACCATTAAAGCTACGTCATACAACTGTTTGATCCTCCTGGGCCTTGTCCGAGATGCTAGGGGCCTCCCGCAATGGAGTTAGAAAAATCAGATCGGGACTTACAAGTGTTTTTGGTGTTTTAACTTGACAATTTCCTTAAAGGTAGTCACCCGCCCTTGCAAATTAAATTTCCTGATTAAAAGCAACAAAGTACGAATTTAAGAATGTCTACATTCCTAATTTAATTTCACGTAACGCTGTGTTCCGGAAATAGGTATAATTAAATCAATATAGATGGAAAGCCCTGACCGATCTATATCGTCGAGGACGAAATACACGTAGGATGTAAACGAGGCTCCCTTATGAGGCTATCCCATCCCATACAGTGCGAAAACTGATAGATTAAAATTAATAGAGTCCGCTTCATAAAGAGGCACTAAATCTGACCACCGTCTTCAATATCTTATTACTTATTCTGAACCGTAATCACCATCTGCAGTAGAGTCTGCAGGTATGATAACGGCAATTGTCTAGGACAGAAACCGAAGACAATAGAAGATTGAGCATAATACTTAAACTTTAGCAGAGTGGGGAGGAAATTGAGGATAGCAGTATCTTCTGTAAAACCTTGCCGACTGGGACGAAATAATATGCATAGTAATATATCTAGGACAAAATGGGGACGGCTAGCTTAATATATGCACAGTAATATTTCAGGGACGAAATGGGAACTGCTAGCTTAATCTGTAAATTTATATTTCTGGGACGAAATGGAGATAACAATGTTTGTAGTACTCTGAAATAGTTCATCCATTTATCAATCCATCCATTTATTCATCCACCAATTTTCATTCATTTGTCCGCCCGTTTATTTAATCAAATCACTTGTAAGCACTTTCATTCATTCATTCATTCATTCATTCGTTCAAGCAATGTTGGTTGTCATAAACGAGAATTTATAAAATTGTCTATTTCTTTTTGACAGTATTATATTAAAAGCATGGGTCTTTTATTGCTGTTACGATAAAGAACCCCGATACATAATATGTTTTGTAATTTCCGATGTCAATCCTCAATATAGGCGATATATAGTATGGTACCCTACCCAATTGTTATTTAATTACTTTGATTTATGTATGTATGTTCACATCCCACTCAAGTCGAGCAAAATGAATGTACCTGTCATACCGTAATTTGTTGTAAGCTTATTGATAGCACGTTCTGATGTAAATGGTCATTCATCGACTTATTTGTTTGAGTAGAAACCACTTAACATGCAAATCAAACAGGTTAGAACAAACAGTCCTTCCTGAAATAGTTTCGCATGTTTGTATATATGATTAAGACAGCAACCGTCATCAATTCGTTACACATCAAATTTTCAACTGAATGGCACACAACACTGACGTATTACGTTTTCTGATGACACGCGAGGCTACTCTGTATACTCCTACATGTATTCTGACGTCTTATTTCCCACACTCTCCAGTAATGTATCTGTTTTGAGCAGGGGAAAGACCCATCGTTCTTCAATACTTCACATGTACTGTCACAACTCAAAAACTTAAACTCAAAATTAATTTTTCTTTTACTCACTTCTAGGGAAAGGATAGCTCAAGCGAACCTTTATTCTAAAGGCGGCACGACTCACAATCATTTGACGTCATCACTTTATGCAGCATAACAATGCTTCGCTCATCCCCATACGCGGGCAAGCTCTGGCCCCGCTTTCACGAAACTTCTCAATTCTCAATTCTTAATTCTCAATTCTCAAGCTAAGTACGTAATTAGCTGAGAAGTTCTTAAAAATGGCTTTCACAAACACGTTCTTAAATATTTGAGAACGTTCTCAGCTAAGAACGTATTATTTGGTCCGTAAGCGGCCTCGCAGGGAACTCTTTTGTGAAAGAAGACGCGATTGTTAAAAAACTACGGGAGCAATGGTATAACGATTCGGAGGTAAGTGTCTTAATATTTAGGCCTACACATGCATTACATACACGCAATTGTATTTTGTCTACTTGGTAAATATCAAATAATAGAGCTATGGCGTACAGGAATCGCTTCCAGTGCGTATAGCGCGGAACGGGGTTGGCATGTAGGGGTAAACTGGACGGAATGCAGAAATACCACTCGATCTCGTGGAAGACGTTTTGATGAGTGAGGATGTACTGTACTGTACTGTACTGTACAGTGGACACCTGTACATGTATATGATACACATGTACTGTACTGTACAGTGGACACCTGTATATGATACACATGTACTGTACTGTACAGTGGGCACCTGTATTTGTATAGAGAAGCTCCTCTTACATGATTAACAGGTACAGTGAACCTGTTATATAACTACTGTAGTTGGTTAATAGGACATGGCATTAACTTAAAACTTTTCCTTTTATCTTTTTCAGGTGTACAGCCTTCATGCATCTGCAGTGGATTATTTCATTGTGGCAGATCCCAGGCCACCTTGCTACATAGCTGGTTATATGAAAATTGGCATCACATGTTGTCTGAATAAAGAATTGCATGACAGTGGATATCTGTTAATTTCTTTTATGAAAAAAGTTGATAAACACAAATAAAGATACACTCTAGTTACTGTATATTGATAACATAACAAATTCAAAAGTATCAATAGAAATTTAAATTTTTACTATGATCCATAAGTTATAGGCCAGTATCTGTAATGTTAATTTGGTTTGTTTTTGGCCAATTTTCAATTTTAAAAAGATAAGAAAACTCTAATTTCTTGCATTTTAGGGCATAATACCCATTTTTTGTGACAAAGACTTTTTTTGGTCATGTATGCTGATAAATGTTCCATTCATGCATGCAACTATATGCAAAGCCATTTGTGTTTTCACTTATTTAATTCCTGTAGGCCTACATGTATTTAAATACATATCTGTACTCTTAAATATTGATATTTATTTCAATACAGATTTCTGTATTTTGTCAACAAATAGAGATATCTGAAATAAATGGGTAAAAACTAAAATGACTTTATGGCAATTAAGCCATGTGGGTTTTACCTATTTTAATTTGGGTATATATTTCAATTGAGATAGATCCATTCAAATACATATATTTTTCATAATTAGAGACTTCTGTATTAAAGTACAGATACATGATGTATCTTTATATAATTTATTAAAATACATCTTTATTTAACACAAAATAGAGATATCTTTAATATTTAAAATTCAGAATTATGTAGATGCATTTAGAAATGGAGATTATAACCTGTTTTAAATACAGTGTACAGTTATTTTTAGTTTAATTAGATACACCTTTAATTTTAACTACATAGATATATAGTTCAGATAAGGATATCTGAACTAAATGGGTAAAAGATATCAAATGGGTAAATAATGTAGCAATGAAATATGAAACAAAAAATTTAAGGTTTGCACTCAAATTTGCAATCTGATTAAAATCAGCTGTTACATGGCTACGTTTACTATGCACTACGCCTGATCCGTAAACGTAGCCATGTAACAGCTGATTTTAATCAGATTGTCAAATTTGAAATATGGAATATATTTGGAAATAGCATTTAAAATTTTATCACTCGTACATAAGGCTTACAATACACTGAAGATATATATATATATATTTTGAAATATTTAGGCATATAATGTAATAAATGTATACAGTAATTCAATTGAAAAATATACAATTTAATAAATACAAGTTTAATTTAGCCATATAGATGGAAAGTAACTCTTACGAAACCTGACATGCTTTCCTTCTTTGAAGTGAAATTATGTGAATATCTCCGTACCTATATTGTCTTGAAATGTTTTATTTTAGTTACGAAACATATTTCATTGACAGTACGTGTTGATGTAGTAACAACTAACTGTGGTGTTTGATGTCGTAGTAAGCTGTTTTATTAGTCTTTACGAACAGAGTTTTACTTGCCCCTTTATTTTCTTAAAAAGTCACCACCCTCAATAGTATGACGTCATCACTTTATACATTCTGTCATAACAATCAAGTAACGTCATTAATTTTGTAACGCATTCCATGCAGATATGTGTTATTTCTACCTAGTTTTTGAAGGCATCGGTAACAACCTGTATTCAATCTAATTATAAATGATATATTAGTCATATGCGATACATACATGTATCTTATGTATTAATCTCTAAAGAGTATATTTACCGTTTACATACCAGACTCTAGTCTTCGTTCGATATAGCGGAAGTTTATACATGTACTACTAGTATTCGGAAGTCTATAGT
The DNA here is from genome assembly GCF_902652985.1 of Pecten maximus. Taxonomy (NCBI): domain Eukaryota; kingdom Metazoa; phylum Mollusca; class Bivalvia; order Pectinida; family Pectinidae; genus Pecten; species Pecten maximus. The sequence goes on along the minus strand of NC_047023.1, from coordinate 39,553,818 downwards.
CATATCATCAGAAGTAACGTTTAACTCCGCATGCTACGCCAAACAGAGAATCTGGTCTAAGTCTTCATGTTATTTTACTAAGTCAGGACGAGGCTTTTAATACCAGAATTCTGGTAAAGCATCGTATTGGTCTATAATAAACCCTCCCATTTTAAAAGTGGCGGTCCCCATTGACGAAATTTCGATTTTCATTCCCTTCGAAACCACTAGAGAAATAATGCATAACCGGTGATTTGAAAACTTTGAAACATATATGTATCATTTTCTTCGGTAATTATACATGAAGTTACGATCAACATTGGCAACGCCGATCGTCCTAGTCAAAATTGCATTTCGCCGTTAGTGCCGTTAATGAAGGACCAGGTCGCAAAGATACATGTAGATACATTTATTATGTAGATGCCTTCGGAACTAAAGTTTTCTATATTGGTCAACACAAACAAGTTGATGGAATAATTGCGCTTACATATCTTTTCAATGGTGTTGAAATCGTCTTGTTTACATTCAAATAAGCGTAGGACACCATCCTTAGTGGTGACAATTTTAATATATTAACATAAGAAATGCTGCTAAACGTCCAAGAAATAACATAGATTCATTTAACATATCCCTCCTATCAGATACAATGTAAATTAGACTTTTTTGGCAATCTGTTTGATCTATTTATTTTTCTTTCTTTTTGGTCGCCTCCTATCATCAACACTGTATGCCCCTAGCATCACTGACGAGTCCTAGAAGGACAAAACAGCTGTATGATGTCCCTAGCATCGCTGATGAGTCCTAGAAGGAGGAAACAACTGCATGGTGCAGCCTAATTCATTTTGGTTCTACATTATCAAACTGTCAACTTGTTTTGAAATGTGCTAATATCTTGTATGAAATTTCTACAATCCATTTGAAGTTGATCTATTTTATCAGTACCCACCATTTTTACCACGCCTTCAGCAGCACTAATGGTGAATTTCCAACCATCAAACTGACAAAAATAATGTTATCAACCCTAATCCTAACTTAAAGCTGCATCAGATACATCTAAACTTGCTTTGATGTTTCAACATCACTTGTTCCTTTTTTTTTTGAACTGTTGGGGGTTATTATGACTTCTCGACTTCAATTATCGTTTGCCCGCGTGTCGTCTCTAATTTACACTGTCTACTCTTATGATGCCCGGTCGCAATATTTGGCTTAACCTACATGCTTATCGATACAGGTCCAACCCGGTAGAATCACTTATTACTGAAAAAGAAACCAAGACGATTCCATATATTGTATAGACCTGCTAAATTATGTTTCTTAAACATTACATTGTACTTCAGTTTCCAATAATAACAAATGCTGCCAAATTGCTTTTCCAGGACAATGACCATCAACTAGCATACGAGTTAAACCGTTTTGTACTGAAATTAAAAATGGGCATTCCTTCGTTCGGACATCAGAAACATGCAAAACTTCTATTGAAGAAATCTATGACCGAACGATGATTGTATGAGTGTCTTTGTCTAAATCTAATGAAATTAACGCCGAAATTTACAAGAAAAAAGCGTATAGGATACAAATACCGTACGTCTTAGCGGTAATAAGTGATACTTCGGGTCTAATTCAGAATTTTCAAAACTTAATACTCGAAGAACTTTGGTTTATCTTGAGAGTAAAACTGCCTTATTAATGTAAAAATTATAACTTTTACTACTTGGATAAAATACGTATTTTTAAGTAAGTTTAATTTTTGTTACTTAAACTTTATTCAATCGAAGGAATGCCCCTTTAATCTTTGAAATTATGTTAAAATATTTTTTTCCGTTGAAACCCGTCATATGTCCGTACGTCGGGTGTTGTCCATGAAGCAGAAGACGTTTACCCTTCCGAGACACGTTGTCCTGTCCTCATTGTACCTTTTTCCATGGTCTCCATGCCAATTCCTGGTGTTATAATTCTAGTTTCGTTAATGTGTCGAAACATTATGTTATGTTGGTCTTGTGAATACGGTTCATACATTTTTGTTATGAAGATAATATGATATATTGTAGTTTTTGTTTGTCATAGGCATCGGGAATGATTGGTTTTTATTTTGAAGTGTTCGCACGAGATTTGTGGATATCAGTTATTGGGAGATCGAGACATCTAAATGCTAACTATAAAATAAGATACGAATTTTACGATCTCAATATGACATTAAGTGTCATTAAAATTCACTGTAGACAATGATAATAACATCTAGATACGGCCATATGGTTGCCCTAGAGTGAATGCGTACACTTAGAATCCACGGTACTACGCCTCAACCCATATATATACGGTTTATTTTCTTGAATCTATATATATATTAAATTTAATACTTATAATGGATGTCAATGCGCATACTCTGCTCTTTACATTGATACAAGCGGGCGTGAGTGGGTCCCAAAGGACCCGGATGGCTTTGAAACTATCGGTAAATACTCCCGTTCTCTTTACAATAAGATATTTTCAGTTGATTATTTCGACAATGTTTTTAATTTACGTTGGTTTTATTTCAGATTAATGACTCAAAGTCGTTGTCCGGGGTTGGGGATTCTAGAATTAAAATGCATTCTGTCCCATTAGATAAACATTCCAAGTAAGATCTTTAACAAACTGGCGGTTTGAGTTCTCTGGTTTTAATGTCCATCAGGGTCAGAGTTCAGCTGACGCCATCTGTATCCTTCTAACCAGGACCACTGGATTTCACTTGTCGCTATTGAGTTTTCAAAAATGGGTTTCGAATTTATTAGTACCTAGTTAATATATGGATTTATATAGTCCTCAAGTCTATTCCATCGCCAATGCTATTCAGTTTATATACGGAATTATAATGAGTGCCATTTTAAGGTACATGTATATTGTTCAGGGTCTACTGGTATTTATAATTATACGTCAAATTAAACCATATTTAGCATTGGTATAGAAGGCATATATACATATTTATGAAACCGTTACAACAAATTATCATAAGTATTCGATCATGTTTCGAAAATTAAATTCCTCCACCCTCTCAGTGATTTATTTGTCGATCTGCACATGACTATAGTGACCACGTGTTTTACCGTCGTATACGTTTCGAGTAATGTGTGCAGTGCAATGTTCTGCCTGTTCAAGTTCGCTTATTGGTTAATTCATTTTGTGTATTTTTTTCTTAACATTAAGTAAAAATTCATGAACTAGAACATTCGAATTGATCAAAAACCGGACGATAACATATTTTAAATATTTTAGCGTTTGCTGTGAAAGTATTTGTAAGTATGAGTAAGTGTGTAAATGAATTGTGTACAACACCAACTCGTTATTTGTAATTCAGTTGTCAGTGCGAGTTTAACCAATTAATGACAAAACTTCAGAATGATGTCGTTGACGTTTAAAATCATTCAATTGTGGTTTCAAACTAAGTCATGTTATATAAGGAGTTGATCACTATCTAAATGAGACGATGTTTAAATCATAGATCTCGCGATCATTAAAGTGTTCGAACGGCAACATTGTTTGAGTCCACCAGTCATACTTCATGTTCATGCACACGCACTAAGAAACTGGCAAGTGATGCAAGCACGGTCACTCATAGCTATCTTGTCAACCATGAATTATGGTCTTCCGTAAAAAAGCATTACATAATTATTTGTTACTGTGAATTTATTACTAAAAGTAATATTGATTATCCCGCTCGTTAAAACCATTCCAAAAAAGATAATATACAATTATCAACATCATCGAAGATGAAAAAATTAACAACATGAAAAAGTAGAGCCAAGAGGAATATTACTTTTGTTGAAATGTTGGATGAATGTCATAACATACAGCAGTTATCGAACTCCTTGAAGGTCAATACGATCATTTATCACCTGAGAAAATACATTTGTATTTTTTTTTCCGAAAACGAAGGCCGAGGGAAGTATTAATTTCGAGAGTTGATAAATCATCGTATTCACCGGAATAGAAGTTGATAACTGTTTTATTATATGCCATTCCCAACATTTTAACGGTTTAAAATAAAGACAATCTCGGTGATATATTCAAGTTCATGTATAAGTTTAATATTGTTTTAAACTCAACTACAATGTACTAGTAAATAGATATGCAAATTATGAGTAACAGGGTTTCAGATGGAAGTACATTTTGAAGCATGATACTGTTAAACACTGTCGTTTGAGACTCTTTGAAAAGCATTTCATTTATAGCTTTAGAATTCCGGGCCGTGAATAATATCAATGTCAGAATGGATGATAATGGAACGATTGATTCCAGTCGTAAAGAAAACAATAACAATCATTTGTAATGTGAACCATTCCTCCCTCCTTTTTTTAACCAACAAATACAAAAATGTCCTCACGCATGAGGGTTAGCATTCGCCATACTTCATTCATCCATTCATTTTATCTATCCCTTACATACATTAATTTATTTCATCCACGCATTCATTTGTTTCCTGCTAATTATTTCCAAGAATCTTTATCGTTTGCGTCGAAATATTTATGTTTTTCCTCTCGTTCTTAGCCTCGGCATAATCGGCGGCTAACATTGTGTCAAGTGGCTCCTTTTTCCCTGTAAGAAGCATATCACAATGCTTTTGATGAGATGCGCATCGCTTGTTTGGTGTTTCTTAATCCTGCATTTCTTCGTTTATCGTTTTTGAACGTTCCGTTGCCTGCCATCTTGTCATCGAATGACATCAGCACCGCCGATTTAGAAGCGCACTTATTGGTTAATTTCGACATCACGGAATGTGGAAGTCCCTTTTTACTATATTTGGGTACGAATCCGTATTGCTTGATTGATAAGTTAACCCAGAGCGCTGATTTGGGGGTCGATATAATGATTGAGAAAAGTCTATTACCACTACGCAACTTCACCTCAAAGTATCACATCAACCGCAGAGGACATCAAGATTTTAATACGCATCCTATTTTGCTATTTGTACTGATAAATAACCACAAAAAAGTTAGCGAAGAGAATAAGAGATTCTTTACGTGCCCGTTTATAATGACATGTCGGTGCATATTCCTCTAGATCTGAGATTGCATATAGAGATCTCTGACCTTAAAATACTGACGACCATATCAAACACTTTTGAAATGCATAACTGTCCGAGATAAATCGAAGTCTCCGTTTAGAATCGTACTGCCGAGTGTATGATTTGATATTTAGGACCGTACTGCCGAGTGTATGATTTGATATTTAGAATCGTACTGCCGAGTGTATGATTTGATATTTAGGATCGTACTGCCGAGTGTATGATTTGATATTTAGAACCGTACTGCCGAGTGTATGATTTGATATTTAGGACCGTACTGCCGAGTGTATGATTTGATATTTAGGATCGTACTGCCGAGTGTATGATTTGATATTTAGAACCGTACTGCCGAGTGTATGATTTGATATTTAGAATCGTACTGCCGAGTGTATGATTTGATATTTAGGATCGTACTGCCGAGTGTATGATTTGATATTTAGAACCGTACTGCCGAGTGTATGATTTGATATTTAGGACCGTACTGCCGAGTGTATGATTTGATATTTAGGATCGTACTGCCGAGTGTATGATTTGATATTTAGAACCGTACTGCCGAGTGTATGATTTGATATTTAGAATCGTACTGCCGAGTGTATGATTTGATATTTAGGATCGTACTGCCGAGTGTATGATTTGATATACTCTTAGTATAACCAGCTGTCGATGTGCCTTAAAATCGTAAAGTCAGTTCCGATAACATTGAGAGTTTCACGAATTAAGTTTGGTCCGTGGAATACGTCGATCAAATCCAGTACCTTTTTAACGTCAGATGATACAATGAAGTGAACTCCACCAATGAGTAGAATGCATAGCAATGTATAATGGCAAATATGGAATCATACACGTAATCTGTCTTAAATAAATCGCAATAAATCTTTAAAAAAAAAATCAAAAAATTTCCTGAGCCATTTTTATTCTAATTCGGGTTCTTATCTGTGTAGCCATGCTGGTAATGATAAAAACACAAGGCTTCAGATTTGTTAGTTCTTTATTGCATAAAGACCTACAACACATAAAACATGGACATAGTACATTGACCGTAACAAGCACAATATACATTGTATTTACACGACACGACCGCGAGTACAATTATGTGTTATAGATATATTAAAAGTTACACGAAGACAAACTGATACCAAGGCTTGACGTCTGTATGGTCCGGTTGCTAGATTACGAATGAACAGGAAACAGGGGACAGGAATGATATGTGCAGGGAATAGGACGAAAAGTCCGTGCAGCACTCTCATCTAGTCCAACCTCCCGCATACGATGACATTTTACATGAGTCCTTGCGCGCACGGGACACACATATGTTTGACACATACATGTACCGAGCGGCCAAGGACTACATTCTACCCCTCCCTGATAAAATGAGTCCTGACATATCATAAATACCTGCTTAACATACATAACATTGGTAAGCAGATAAAAGGATAAATTATTGCACTACTAACAATAACATATTGTCCTAATACTCACCCTGATAATGTATCGACCACACAGATATGCAATTACTGTAGGAAAATATGACCAGGAGATTCAAGGGCACACTACATAGGATATCCGCAAGTAAACCTTCTCATGTAATATTATATCCTATAATAATAAGTGTAGTAATGGTATATGGCATATACGCCTATACATGGCCCGATAAATTACCCCCCTCTCCCAGTATAGATACATGTAGGTATGCAGTATACCAACAATAATGGCACCACATTCATGCTACCAATACGGCTGGACAACCCCCACCATCGAGCACAGCAGAGATATTGATCAATATGAGATTTAAAATTGGTTAAAATACAATCGTATAAAGTTAAACAAATAACGATCTCAATTTGGTACAGCCGTCCTGTCGGTTGGACCAATCCCTACCAGCCAGTCTATAGACTGTAAACACTTAAAATATATCAATTATTGAAACACAGCAATATACCAAAACAAAATCACGGTAATGATGTACATGTAGACTAGTTACCTGTATATCACCAAAAGACATTTGGTGTGGTAGACATGTTCATTGGTTAGTTCACGACAGATATACATGTAGGAGACAACCCCATTTCCCAGTGTGAATTGATGTTGGGTCTAGTGTTTTCATTACCCATGTAGTATAAGCTCCTGGCAGTTATGATTTCACTTGAGCGAGTCTTAAGTCCTCCGTTAGTGTTTGTATTTGTATTTGTATAACTAAGATTCCTAAGTAAATATTGGGAGTACCAGTGTCTTGATGACTGTCACCCTATATAACTAAGATTCCTAAGTAAATATTGGGAGTACCAGTGTCTTGATGACTGTCACCCTATATAACTAAGATTCCTAAGTAAATATTGGGAGTACCAGTGTCTTGATGACTGTCACCCTATATAACTAAGATTCCTAAGTAAATATTGGGAGTACCAGTGTCTTGATGACTGTTACTCTATATAACTAAGATTCCTAAGTAAATATTGGGAGTACCAGTGTCTTGATGACTGTTACTCTATATAACTAATATTCCTAAGTAAATATTGGGAGTACCAGTGTCTTGATGACTGTCACCCTATATAACTAAGATTCCTAAGTAAATATTGGGAGTACCAGTGTCTTGATGACTGTTACTCTATATAACTAAGATTCCTAAGTAAATATTGGGAGTACCAGTGTCTTGATGACTGTTACTCTATATAACTAATATTCCTAAGTAAATATTGGGAGTACCAGTGTCTTGATGACTGTCACCCTATATAACTAAGATTCCTAAGTAAATATTGGGAGTACCAGTGTCTTGATGACTGTTACTTTATATAGCTAAGATTCCTAAGTAAATATTGGGAGTACCAGTGTCTTGATGACTGTCACCCTATATAACTAAGATTCCTAAGTAAATATTGGGAGTATCAGTGTCTTGATGACTGTTGCTCTATTTAACTAAGATTTCTAAGTAAATATTGGGAGTACCAGTGTCTTGATGACTGTCACCCTATATAACTAAGATTCCTAAGTAAATATTGGGAGTATCAGTGTCTTGATGACTGTTGCTCTATTTAACTAAGATTTCTAAGTAAATATTGGGAGTACCAGTGTCTTGATGACTGTTACTCTATATAACTAATATTCCTAAGTAAATATTGGGAGTACCAGTGTCTTGATGACTGTAACTCTATATAACTAATATTCCTAAGTAAATATTGGGAGTACCAGTGTCTTGATGACTGTCACCCTATATAACTAAGATTCCTAAGTAAATATTGGGAGTACCAGTGTCTTGATGACTGTCACCCTATATAACTAAGATTCCTAAGTAAATATTGGGAGTACCAGTGTCTTGATGACTGTTACTCTATATAACTAAGATTTCTAAGTAAATATTGGGAGTACCAGTGTCTTGATGACTGTCACCCTATATAACTAAGATTCCTAAGTAAATATTGGGAGTACCAGTGTCTTGATGACTGTTACTCTATAGAACTAAGATTCCTAAGTAAATATTGGGAGTACCAGTGTCTTGATGACTGTCACCCTATATAACTAAGATTCCTAAGTAAATATTGGGAGTACCAGTGTCTTGATGACTGTCACCCTATATAACTAAGATTCCTAAGTAAATATTGGGAGTACCAGTGTCTTGATGACTGTTGCTCTATATAACTAAGATTTCTAAGTAAAAAGGGGTTGACAGTATCTTGAGGACTGTCCCTTTCCTTATATTTTAGGCTACATTTCCATAATGATATTTTATCTTCAAAATTTTGAATTGTGACATCATCCTTGTTAAGATCATATGATACCAAAAAACTTGAATATACAGAAGACCATGCCCATCCTTGTTCGACAGAAGACCACGCCCATCCTTGTTCGACAGAAGACCATGCCCATCCTTGTTCGACAGAAGACCACGCCCATCCTTGTTCGACAGAAGACCACGCCCATCCTTGTTCGACAGAAGACCATGCCCATCCTTGTTCGACAGAAGACCATGCCCATCCTTGTTCGACAGAAGACCATGCCCATCCTTGATCCCTTTCACATCCGTGCAATAATGAGACCGACACAGTCAATGTTGACATGTAATGAAACGGGAGCTTGGTTCCATCCGGAATCGCCATAATTCATGCGTAATCGCGTTTATAAATTGTATTGTTGTTTTTAGAATTCCCAATTGTAATGTTGACTGATAAATTAACTATTTTTGTACTACCTTCACTCTATGTACTTGACATTGACATCAGGCAGCGTTTTTCACTACGAAGATACAGGATACAGTGCTTGCCTTGTTGGAGTTATCTTTTTATCAAATCAGTTTTGGATGTAAATAATACATACGCCATATAATGTATATATAATCTAGGTCGTATCATTGTTGAACTTGATAAAACAGTACATTTCATGTATATAGAAAACACACGTTAACATACATTTGTATATATATGAATATCGTCAATGTTTTCAAAATGAAAACATTTTTTTTTTGATGATTGCTGATTTTGATTTAGCAAAAGGAAAATATCACCAAGACATGCGTGATTCCAGAATATCCATTTCAATGCTCTGTCGAAGGTTTGATATTTTAACCTCCTCCTTCAAATTAAGATTTCGCCTTCAAATGAGAGAAAGGACATTTTCTCTTACTTCTGTAATTTAGTTCCCGTCAGAATTTCATTTCAAACATATACATAAGATGTAATTATTCTATTTCGAATAATAGGCGATGTTTCTCGTGTTGGGTGTAATTAGTGTTTGTGATTGGTTTTGTACGTCAGTGAGAAATTCAGAGGCATAAATCATGCATAAAGTATGAATCTTCATCCAAGTTTATCTCTTTTAATGTTTCGTTATGAACGTTTCCACTGTTAGGCCATGAATGATCTTTTTTATAAAAGGGTTTACCTCATCAATTAAAAAAAAACTAGAGTCTCTGGGCATATGGAGTGGGTACCCTTCAACTGCCACTAACAAGGCTGTAATTGATAGTTATTGATAGCAGCCATTATTAGCAACACAAGAAGGATCATTTATCGATTTCCATATCACTCATTTAAATTACCAGAACGTGGCAACTCTGAAGATGCTAAACCGATCCGTTTTTTATCAATTGACAGGGAAAAACAAAAACACTTTTTAATATCCATCATATTGCAATCTGCCTCATGTCATTTTTAGTGAGCAACTGTGCGTCTCGTGATTAAAATTGATGTGCATTACACATATGGGATGACATTTCTCACTGTTTCATTACACATATGGGATTACATTTCGTGCTCACTGGTTTATTACACATATGAAATGACATTTCGAGCTCACTGGTTTATTACATATATGAAATGACATTTCGAGCTCACTGGTTTATTTCACATATGGAATGACATTTCGAGCTCACTGGTTTATTACACATATTGTCAATTATTCAAATCCAAAGGTCTAGTATGATTTGGCTATATTAATTACTGACTAGCGTTCGCTTCCAGTCTTGTAAGTTCCTATAAGAAAATTTATAATTTAACTATGAATTCAGACAACTTGTATTGACATGTGACATTTCAAATAAATCTTGAACTTCAACTTTATTAAAACGGTACATTATTTTTCTATAAATATGAATATGATACATGTATATATTTCCGATTAGTTAATAATGTATGATATATAGATTTTTAAATATTTAAGAATGTATGATATACAGATTTCTGATTAATTAATATTGTATGGGATATATATTTCTGATTGGTTAATAATGTATGATGTATATATTTCTGATTGGTTCATAAGGTATGGTATATATATATATACAAATTATGTCTTTCTGTTTGGTTGATGATGTATGATATATATAATTCTAATTGGTTATGTATGGTATGCAGATTTCTGAGTGCTTTACAGCAGGTCTTGATTCTACGGTTCTACAATATCCCCTTTATAGAAGACCATTTTCCATTCTCCTCTGACCAATTAGTCGCATTTAACACTGAGATACTGTCGACATACCCTTTCCTTACGCATGCGCCAGTACGATGTACCGATATAGACTCAACTTTTAAATCTTAGTGTCCCGCTACAAAAGTTTACCAATAACCTATTCATTTTTAGGTTTAGCGATATCAAAAGTCAAAATTTCAAACTCATAATATTTAATAATTAGATCTACTTATTAATCAACGTTATTTGGAAGGTAAAAGATACGCTTTCAAATTTGGGAAGAAGGGGTAGTTAGTAAATAAATAAATATTAAATACATTCTCTTTATTTGTACTTGGAAAAAAATACTAACCGAAAATGTCGAAGTGTTCTCTGATCTCGGATGATACATTTCCTTAAAAACACATGCTTGGATAGTCTTTAATTGACATAACGATAAATACATATTTTCCATCTCAAAGTTTTCGATTGAAGAATTAATAGTTTTACAGATCTAATTTTGATACTGTTACCGTAGATTCGTGAACAAATAGAGAACACTCTGATTTTTCCTGTTATAACTCCTTAACGTCAAACATTCAAGTGCCGTTGTTATTCCTTAAACAAATACTGGTAAGTCTTGTTTACAAATAGGATAACCGGATATCCTCGAGGAGCCGAACTCGCAACTCGCCTGTGATTGGTTTTCGCGCTGCCTGTATCTCACATTAGAATGTCCTATTGATTACTTTAGGTCTTAATTGCGCGCGTGCACCTGTTGCCTCCTTTAGCCACCTTGACAAGCTAGGAACCAGGAAACGCCCATGGCGTAAATTGTGTCTAACATACGTTTATGTAAATGTGCGCTGTAAAGCCGAGAGGTCGGGTTTGTTACCGATAACATGCTTATCATCTTATATTATACGACTGTTATATATATACACCGGACACTGGGGATCAGAACATTTTATATATATATATCACCCACAAATAAGCTATCCTTAATTCTGCTTCGCCAGTATGATCTCTCATTCCTCGAGCATTTCCGTTTCCTGTAAACAGTCGTGTCTCGTCCACGAGCAGCCATTTTTCAATCCGATAGCAACGTGGAAGAGAATGCCATTGTCATTTATAACAATTACGTGCAACGGAATCCCAGAGAATGGCTGAGTTTAGAAAACAGATGGTTGCGGCTATTTCCCGCAGCTTATGTAAAAATTTGTGGAAAGCACTGGTCAGAACGAAAGCCGAGTCTCTTGCAATGAAGTTGCCTTAGTTCGAGAGTACAGAATTAATCTGTGTGATTGACACGCTAGCGTTATTTTCAGTTCGATTTCCCCCCTATTTTTGGCTCACAGGCCACCGAAAGTGACAGTGAGCCTGTGGTATGCAAGATTGATTGTCCATCGTCTGTCCGTCCGCTCGACAACGTTTAACTTAACACTAAAGTGTAAGCAACTGGGTACTGATGTTTGGCCAGTAGGTATCTGAGGCAGAGAACATTAAAGCGGGACAAATATGTCAACATATTCATGATTCATAGTCTCAAGTTCTACAAGACCCATATGACTGATATTTTGCAAGCAGGTAACTTGGGCAGAGTGCTCTAGATTTTCCTAATACACTCTACCTTGCCCTATTTTCAAGGTCACCGTGGTTGTCAAGAAGGTACAAGACACAATAGCTATAACGTACATTTTTGTACATCGCCTTATCTTACTTCCATAGTCAAAAGGGTCTAGTATGTTAAACATTTCAAAAACATCCCTCTTGTGTCCCAGAAGACAGAGAGCTGCTTCGTGTTTTATGTATAGGGTATCTAGGTCGCAGGACTCAAATAGGGAAATCTCGTTTGGGACTTTTTCTCTCGATATCATCAAACCCAAGAGGTCTGATGTTTTGTCATCGTGTTCTTGAATAAATACACGTAGTTAAGAATTAAATTGTACTATTCTTCTCCAGTTCTAAAAGACCATTCATTAAAGATACTCATGTTTGGAAAGGAGGCAGAGTATTGTACCAGCTCTGAAGTGATATAGAGGTTTTCTAATATCAATGACCTTAAACTTATGTTACAATTATCCATAATTTACTCTCTCAAGTTATAGAAAAATCCCAGAGGCCTTTATATCTTGTCAGCGGATCTTCATGACAGAATTCTATTAAGTTGCCCATATAATTGACTCTTTTTTCTTTTTCTTTTTTTTCATCTTCTTTTTTTTTATTTTTGTTTTTTGAAATGAGTGAAATATGTAAAATCCCTTCGAGAATTATCTTTTGAAGGTAAATGAGACCAAGAAACCTGTTTGATTGTTAACATGTTCCTAGGAATTGGTGCTACAAAGTTTACTCATATACTACTTAGGATCAACAACATCCTTCTCATTGGTATAAGACATTCATATTATACGGGTTATGCGTCACTTTTCAAAGATACCAACGAAAGATATCATAGGATCTAATGGGATATTAATGGACAACGCTGGCATTGCTGCCTCTAGGAACAAAGGTCAATATGAAATCATTATTCCTTGCTCGTCATGGAAAGTTCAAACCCTCTGAGCCTCTTATTTTCGTATGGAAAGGTATCAGGTTGGGGACAGCATGTAATGCATAATCATTCGTTTTAAAATGATCAATTTTCTCTACAATATTCTATATTTATAGCTTAACTTCAAAGAAGGCAAAGTTGATGCGCTGAAACATTGACAAATAAAATTGTATAGGTGTCGTTGCATACGCGTCCTCGTCTTCATATCTAATGTCAGTTTAACCGAGTATTGTTACACGATTACGAAACTTGTGGACCGTGTCTCTCTAAAAACCCGTCCTCGTATTCATATCGAATGTCAGTTTAACAAGTTTTGTTACATGATTACGAAACCTGCCGGTTACCGTGTCTCTCTAGACACCCGTCCTCATTTGATCCCGTCAGACGGTATCCTCAAGGACACTCATTCGCATGTCATCCCGGTTGTTGTCTCTCTAGACACCCGTCCTCATATGATCCCGTCTGACGGTGTCCCCATAGACACTCGTTTCCATGTGACATTGTTTTTTCTCTAGATACTTGGCGCTACGGAACCCAGACCGCAAAAACAAAATACGGAATTCATGCATCTCTGTATATGATATATTACTACATGCATAAAGCATTATTTAATCCCGTCTAGACGGAAACATCTATACGCCGACCCAACATATACGTATCCGTTTGAATGTTGTACAGTCAATATATCACTACCGTTCCAGTAGTTGCCAAAGTGTCTTTCGACGCCCAAAAACATGTTCATTTTTATAGGAGAGGCAAATATGGCGGGATGAGTGATTTCCGGATTTATGATTTACGATCGTTTTAGTGTATTATATAGCACCATGTTGTTATTGTAATAACAAATTGGCCTGACCAAGTAGACGGGAAGTGATGCAGTTTTAGAATCAGATGTATCAAATTTTGGAGATCGTTCAAGATTATTGTTTGTACAAGCTTTCTAACATCAGAAATTATTATACGATAACACTACACTCTCCCACGAGGTAATGAAGTTTTATCTATCGGTTTTATATTTATTTGGATTAATCACAGACGATAATTTCCACTATTTTGAATCGTTATCACAGACAATATAATCTTTGTACAATCTGCATTATTGTGAAACGAACCGCTACAAAAAAAAAAAAAAAAAAAATCAGCTTAGTTCAATATATCGGCGCATAGAGGTCTTCATATTTAAAATGTTAATATGCTTAATTACTTTTAATTTCTCCGAAATTTTGAATATTTCTTTCTTAAAGTAAATTACTCTTAAACTTTTTGTTACAATAACTTCATTTTGCCCCATTATGGAGGATGATAATACGCAGCTGAAAGGCAATCCATGCATTTGGAACGCATCTTTTCCTTCAACATCTAAATACCCTTGAACATGTGTAACATATCACTGCACTTCCCGCATGTTTGTATTTCGCGCGCAAAGACGTGTACGTGTACGTGTACCGGATGTGTGACCGGTATAGGATAAAGCTTGCACGGTATAAACAACATGCAAGGGTACCGGGATTGAATCGCGGCTTTAAATCACGGGTATTGGACGTAAATACGCAAACTACAGCTTGCATTGAGTACAGTACATACAAACCCATATGTAGATAGTGTTTAAATAAACAGCAAGGTTCGGTAAAGTTGTCTATATTTAGTTATGATACGTACCCGTGTGTTGCATGGATGTATACAGGTGCGCTTAGCGTATTGTTTATTGATTTGATAGAGTCTTATATGACATGTACAAATAGTAAGATGTTATTCTAGTTGTATTATAACAATCTAGCATTACATACATGGTGTTAAATGTTTATTCGGCTGTAGTAAAATTGTTTAATATGCTAACTCTTGTTCATAATGTATACTGTGGTTAAATATTTTCAATATATTGTTTTTCATAAGAGTTGACAATATGCCCTATCCGTTACAACATGACATTCGTGATAGTTCTTGGTTTAGAATTTTCGTGCTCTGTACACATCGCTACACTGGAAAACATCGTAAAGAAAGGTTAGGGAACTGGAAATCTGGTAATTTAATGCTGTAATTAGTTCGCGATCTAATCCGAAGGGAGTGCATTGACTTGGAAGTGATGCAAATTATGTCCTAGCGTAATAAAATTGAATCGCTGTGATGTTAAAATACTGCACGTAAAACGAAATGAGTAATTTAATTTGTTGCACCAAAATCTGCCTAGCACATGTAGTTGTTTACTCCTAGTGATTGACAGACACGAAGTGTTAAAAGGGAATGATCCTTAAAGAGCCTAGGAACTCTACATTGAATTTTATATGTACTTTTTTTAAACCCTTGACAAATTGGGCCTTAATATCGATAGCTATGATGCAGGAAATTTCTCGTTACCTACTAGGTTAAGGGTACCCGGAACTACATGAAATAGAGTAATTATTGTTTATGTCGGTATTTATGCTATGGTTTCATAACATAAAATTTATCTAAATGAATCCTTAATATTTAATCAACTTTACATAAAATCTGCGAAGATCAACTTTCATTGATAGACTCTTTTCTGTTGGAAGATAATACGACGCTGTATAAGCCAATTAAAAACGACGTTTTTTAATTATATTTTTTTGTTCTTTGTTTTTTGAAATTTCATCTTCATTTTGTTTGTATGAGTTTTTTTGTTTTTTGTTTTGTTTTTTACAATATAGGCTGACAACATCAATTTAAAGTAAGAATATGCTTCATTTCAAACCTTTTTACCAAAAAGATACATAAGGGCATACTATCTATAATATACAGTTATTGTATGTGTGTGAGGGAAATAGCACTTTATTGTCCCTCGCGAGACATGAACTATTTTCCGTTCTACTGCTGTCGTTCCAAGTATGGCCAAGACTTTTTCTTCAAGCGCTGTTCGGGTTGGTTCCGTCATATGTCCACTGCTTGTCCTATTTCTTTCTCTCTCAAGCTGGCTTGCCGTTCCTTTTACTACACTTGACCAGTCCTGCCACTTCATTTTTACGTTATCCATTCATATCGATGCCCGTGATGAAGCATTTATCTTTACGGCGATAAGTGTCAACATTTTCTTCTTCTTTTTTTTTCATTTGTTATAGTGTCCGTAAACTTTCCCATTAATACATTCCCATTTTTACTTACTTTCTCCACACGTATTTTTAATTCTGTTAGTGAAGAGTTATGCTTTCGAGGCCGCTTACTGGTTGTTGATCTGTCCATGTTTGTTTATGTAGAAAGAAACGAAAGTAAATCGGTATCAAATAGCCACTTTGTTATTTTGTTATATGCAATGAAAACTTTTCTGTGATTTGAATTGAAATATAGTCAAAGAAACGAAAACGGACATTCCAGATTTAATGAACTCTTAGCAAAGGACCACCTACCAAAGAGTGGTATAAGTGAGACCTGCGATAGGTTAAAGGATGCAATAAGGAGCCATTTAGTTTCCCACTTATCGAATATTTTTATTTTTATTACCGCTCCCTTAAATGCAATCTTAAATACATTATTCTAGTTACTATCCCCTGACCGTAATTTATCCTGATATCTTACGGCTGTATGATTACCATGGATAACAACAAGAGGTGTTTTCACTGTCCCTATCCATACCATAACAGACCCTTCCTCGAATTTGTCGCTTTCCGTTACGCAAGCGTCAGAATATAGCTTACACGCCGTCGATAGACACGCTATCGTCCATCTGACCTGTAAAGCGAAAATCAAGACTCGTCAGTGAACAACACGCGTCTCCAATGGGCCAAACAAAACTGATTAGTTGCATGTGCAAGCAGCCACTGCATTCGAGTTGGTGGCGTAGGGACGTCCTGGCCTTAAATGAAACCCCGCAACCGATTCTTAACCGTTGTTGGACACACTGGCCGACCATAAGTGCCGAGAACTTGACGTTTCTTCTCCGTCGCAGTCTAAAATCAGTAATAGAGTTGCGGGAGACGTATGTCTCTATCTTGACGTTGTGACGTAATGCACGGGACGGTCATCCAATATCCCTTTGGCTCTGACACGCTTAACTAGACGGGATACTATTGTCTCATGTGTATCATATTGCTGAGCTGCATGGCGTTGCGAATGCCCTTGCATTATCAGACCAATTGCCCTACCCCTATCGACTTCACTCAATCGCGGCATTTCGCTGTACAACCTTTTATAAAAGAACTGATGTTTAACTGATCTGTACTGTTCCAGTTTCGATTTGTAATGATTTACCAGCACATATCGTGCAAGCAGTACCCGGGATGCACGCTTTCTTGAAAAATCTGCTGAAAGCATGCAGCGTCGAGCGGGGTCAAGTTCGACAGAATTTTAATTAAAAACATTTGTACAGTGCATGAGGGTAGCTCAGTGTGAAATTTATTTGAATTTAGACGACGTGTCGAAAAGTTATACCAGAAAAACGAACTTGCCTTTCTTTTTTCAGCTAGTACACCTTGTTGATAGTACGATTACACGTAACACTGAGAAACATCTTACATACATTCTGTTTTTATCAGTTACTCCAGAAATGACCTTGATGAGAAAGTAAAAAGTCTAGTTTTATTTTCCTAAAGACAGATTGTCATGCATGCTATCTCAAAAGTTAAGAATTTAACATGAAAGTTAATGGTATATTTTTACTTATAACGATTTCCTTTAGAATATATCAGAAAATTTATAATGATACATTACTGGTTAAAACTAATGGATTCGAAAAAAAATGTACTGTGAAGACTGTATTCCTTTTTAAGAAGTAGTAATAAAAGCGATTACTTAAACTGGGCTTATCTTGCCCATAAGTTTCGCGTTTCTGCACACAATTTAGCTATTGAGACTGGTAGATATAATAATACAACGAGAGAACAAAGACTCTGTATGACCAGCAATTTGGAAGACATTATCATAATCTGAGAGTAAAATACACAAAACCATATTGCTAATGAAATACTTCCATTTATAAGCTTCCACAGTTAATAAGTGTTCATAATATCAGTGATCCTCGTAAACTTGCAAGATATATATTTGAGGTTAATAAGGCACGAGTGACGTAAACTATGTACATTTGTATATCGATATAATTAATGTTAATATTCATGATACATTATTGGCATTTAGAATCTGTTGGTTGAAATTATAACTGGGATGATGTACATTGTAACCTAAATGTTGCTTTTGTGATGATGATGATGGTGGTGGTGGTGGTGATGGTGATGGTTGTGGTGGTGGTGGTGGTGGTGGTGGTGGTGATGATGATGATGGTGGTGGTGGTGGTGGTGATGGTGCTGCTGGTGGTGGTGATGGTGGTGGTGATGATGATGATGATGATTATGATGGTGGTGGTGGTGGTGGTGGTGATGGTGATGGTGGTGGTGGTAATGATGGTGGTGGTGGTGGTGGTGATGATGATGATGATGATGATGGTGGTGGTGGTGGTGATGGCATAGAATATATTTCTAATCAACAAATGACACCCACAGTGTAGAAATATAACTAATTAACGTCAACAAATGGCACACACAGTGTAGAAATACATACTGTATATCTAATTAACGTCAACAAATGACACCCTCAGTGTAGAAATATATCTAATTAACGTCAACAAATGACACACACAGTGTAGAAATATATCTAATTAACGTCAACAAATGACACACACAGTGTAGAAATATATCTAATTAATGTCAACAAATGACACACACAGTGTAGAAATATATCTAATTAACGTCAACAAATGACACACACAGTGTAGAAATATATCTAATTAATGTCAACAAATGACACACACAGTGTAGAAATATATCTAATTAACGTCAACAAATGACACCCACAGTGTAGAAATATATCTAATTAACGTCAACAAATGACACACACAGTGTAGACATATATCTAATTAATGTCAACAAATGACACAATGTAGAAATATATCTAATTAACGTCAACAAATGATACCCACAGTGTAGAAATATATCTAATTAACGTCAACAAATGACACCCACAGTGTAGAAATATATCTAATTAACGTCAACAAATGATACCCACAGTGTAGAAATATATCTAATTAACGTCAATAAATGACGAACACAGTGTAGAAACATATCTAATTAACGTCAACAAATGACGCCCACAGTGTAGAAATATATCTAATTAACGTCAACAAATGACACACACAGTGTAGAAATATATCTAATTAACGTCAACAAATGACACCCACATTGTAGATATATATCTAATTAACGTCAACAAATGACACCCACAGTGTAGAAATATATCTAAATAACGTCAACAAATGACACCCACAGTGTAGAAATATATCTAATTAACGTCAACAAATGATACCCACAGTGTAGAAATATATCTAATTAACGTCAATAAATGACAAACACAGTGTAGAAACATATCTAATTAACGTCAACGAATGACGCCCACAGTGTAGAAATATATCTAATTAACGTCGACAAATGACACCCACAGTGTAGAAATATATCTAATTAACGTCAATAAATGACAAACACAGTGTAGAAACATATCTAATTAACGTCAACAAATGGTACCCACGGTATAGAAATATATCTAATTAACGTCAACAAATGACACACACAGTGTAGAAATATATCTAATTAACGTCAACAAATGACACCCACAGTGTAGAAATATATCTAATTAACGTCAATAAATGACACCCACAGTGTAGAAATATATCTAATTAACGTCAAAAATGACACCCACAGTGTAGAAATATATCTAATTAACGTCAAAAAATGACACCCACAGTGTAGAAATATATCTAATCAACCCCAAAAAATGACAACCACAGTGTAGAAATATTTAAGCATTCACCTGCTTTCAGTTGGAAGTTATGGGCTGATGAATGCCAACTGGACAAAGGTAAATTTAATGAAGCGCGCTAGCGCTTCATGTTGAATTTGCCTTTATCCAGTTGGCATTCATCAGCCCATAACTTCAAACTAAAAACAGTTCAATGCTTAAATTTACATTTGACAACAATTTTTAAAGACTATATGCAGGAAGTTTGCTCCGACGATGAATGAACAAATCATTATCGTCAAAGACGGAACAGCATTTTCAACAGCCATCTTTCGTTATCGCCGACGTGACAATTATGACGTCACTATATTAATGACGTCATAATAAATATTTGGAAGTTATGGACTCATAACTTCCAAGTGAGCTTGGTAAAGTTATATAGTGGGCCTGCAGTGTAAATGTAAATATTTAAGGGTTAACTGTAATATGTGTTTACGTTATTGAGCAATAACACAAAAAAACTGGGGTGTACTCTTTTCATAAACCGCAAAGAAGCGGTTTATGAAAAGAGTACACCCCAGTTTTTTGTGTTATTGCTTGATAACGTAAAAAAGATATTACAGTTAACCCTTATAATTTAATTAACAACGATAAGAAACATTTTCATTAAGTTTAACATGTTTATTTTGCTCCAGATATTTAAAACGCATCGATAAATACAAAATCCCGTGAACAACGATTACTCCGCTTACGTCACAGTTTATGAGATGATAACATAATTTTTTGAGCCAATGAAAATGCTTGTTACAAGCAAAATTAAATTATATGTAATTAACGTCAACAAATGACACCCACAGTGCAGAAATATATCTAATTAACACCAACAAATGACACTCACGGTATATAACTACCACCAACCAATGACAGAGTGACACCAATGACACCCACGGTATAGAAATATAACGAACACTAACAAATGACACCCACAGTAAAGACATATATCTAACTAACACCAACAGTACAGACATATATCTAACTAACACCAACAGTACAGACATATATCTAACTAACACCAACAGTACAGACATATATCTAACTAACACCCACAGTAAAGACATATATCTAACTAACACCAACAGTACAGACATATATCTAACTAACACCAACAGTACAGACATATATCTAACTAACACCCACAGTACAGACATATATCTAACTAACACCAACAGTACAGACATATATCTAACTAACACCAACAGTACAGACATATATCTAACTAACACCAACAGTACAGACATATATCTAACTAACACCAACAGTACAGACATATATCTAACTTACACCAACAGTACAGACATATATCTAACTAACACCCACAGTACAGACATATATCTAACTAACACCAACAGTACAGACATATATCTAACTAACACCCACAGTAAAGACATATATCTAACTAACACCAACAGTACAGACATATATCTAACTAACACCAACAGTACAGACATATATCTAACTAACACCAACAGTACAGACATATATCTAACTAACACCAACAGTACAGACATATATCTAACTAACACCAACAGTACAGACATATATCTAACTAACACCCACAGTACAGACATATATCTAACTAACACCCACAGTAAAGACATATATCTAACTAACACCAACAGTACAGACATATATCTAACTAACACCAACAGTACAGACATATATCTAACTAACACCAACAGTACAGACATATATCTAACTAACACCAACAGTACAGACATATATCTAACTAACACCAACAGTACAGACATATATCTAACTAACACCAACAGTACAGACATATATCTAACTAACACCAACAGTACAGACATATATCTAACTAACACCCACAGTACAGACATATATCTAACTAACACCCACAGTACAGACATATATCTAACTAACACCAACAGTACAGACATATATCTAACTAACACCAACAGTACAGACATATATCTAACTAACACCAACAGTACAGACATATATCTAACTAACACCAACAGTACAGACATATATCTAACTAACACCAACAGTACAGACATATATCTAACTAACACCAACAGTACAGACATATATCTAACTAACACCAACAGTACAGACATATATCTAACTAACACCAACAGAAGACACACACGGTATAGATATAAAGGTTTCACAAAAAGTGGCTGCTGTATCAGGGGTTTTTTCACTCGAGTTTAGTTATTTCCCCAAGATTACCTATAAAACACTCGCTTTCAACAGTTATAAACATCACAAACGAGTGTTTCTACCACAATAGAAAGATATTTTGAGAATAAACTGACCGGTTTCGTGTCAACGTGTGTTTTTTTCCACAATATCAGTTGGGATGTAAGGATATGATCTAAAATGCCGCTAATTGATAAGCAGAACTGACAATTTCGGAAATGTGTGGAAATATTACCATTTATTGCATAAGCAATAAAATGGTGAAATATGTTTGACCTTTTTTTAAATATGACAAAAATCAAAACAAATAAAAAAAAACTGCGTACACTTATTCACGGGACCTCGTGAAGGGGCATTTAAGGTTTAGCCAATTAAAATGCATTAAACGATGTGATTAAAAAACAGTCCCGGTCAAAGGTCACAATGTCAACCAATCAAAACGCATTAAGAGTTTAGCCCACGTGTGATATACATGTATACTGAAAGTTGTTCAACAGTTAAAATGATCATTTCATGCCTTGGAAGTTGAATAACGCCTATCTATTGCGGTAGAAATATCCATAATCAACTCCAAAAATAACAGCCATGGTATACATATGCAACCACCACCAACGATTGGTATCCACAGAAGAGAAATGTATCTAATTACCCCAATAATTGGTACTCACAGTAAAGAATATATCTAAATAGCACCAACAATTGGTGCTCACAGTACAGAAATATATCTAATTAGCACCAACAATTGGTATCCACGGTATAGAGATATATCAAATTACCCCAACAATTGGTACCCACGGTATAGAAATATAAAAAAAAAATGAAGCTCAAGCTTTGAAGGCTGTGTATGTATAAAACATTTCGTATTATATTAAAATATACAAAGGCCCATTGCTGTTTTTAATGGATCGATATAACTCTTTGTTGGTGACGTACATACAGTATGTAGCATCTTAAATATAGCCGTCACATAACCAAGATAATTTCTGAAGGATTATAAGCTCTAGTTAGGGTTACTTACCATTTATAAATGCGATAATGGAAAACTATAAACATATTAATAAGAGTAGATATCACCAGTAATCTGAAATGTCAATGGCCGCTCTTACTGACCAAAGGTACATTTATAAGTGGCAACTACTACCGTCCGTATGGGTATTTGCTTGTTTTTTAAGACCCTGTGGAAAAATGTCATACTTGACTTTTCAAGGGTTGTTCTCAACACTCTGAGGTGTATACATCTAGTAACATAACTACATGTTAATATTACTACAGGAAATAAGATACTGTGTTGGGATGCTGAAAGTTTAATCGCACACGCTAAGAGATGAATTTTCCAAAGTACTCATGCTATCTAAATACCTCTTTGTAGTGAACTCATTGACCTCCGATACCGCCCCACCCCCTCGAGGAGTGCACTTGGCATCATCTATTGACAGAACAACCTGCTCCCTCCCCTCCCCCGGGACCCCTGCGGAGACCGCAGACTTTATTGATAGCTCACAGTGACGTATACATTGTATGCTCGTCAGAACAGAGTTAACGGCCAATAAACAGAGCTATACCAGCCAAGTTTATCAGAAAACACATTAGTATTTTACAAACACATGTTCAATATTATTGTAATTGTAAGTGAGATGTATATTGTATTTCCGGTTTGTCTACTGATTCTTGGGACAAAGCGTTTCCGTGGAATACACCACTATCAGTAACGATAGCGAAAATATTTTCATTGACTCTGTTATCGGCTACAAATGAATGAACCGCTGATTTCGTCCTCATATCTTAAATATTTAACATTTTGTTTTCATCGGATAAAGTGGATTGTCAAAGATCTACATAACAAACATTGGAGGATTAGAGACATCATAAATCGTATCTAATTGGGGTGTACCTTTGTTTAATCAGTGGTGTGAGCAGCGGCGTAGGAATACTTTAATTGTGTTATATACATGTAAGTATAGTAGTGCATAACCAACGCGAAGCACACCGCACACTTCTGTTAAAATCGATCCGCGGCTCAAATAGGGACATCACCCTGGACGAATCATTAGACATGTAACATCTCAACAATCTATCCTGTTGAAAAAGAAATTCGCGAAAACACTTGACGGCGGACTAGCGTTACCTGTGGATTCATTCATTTATGGCGAAACCGGGAAGAATTACATCTATATGTGAATTATTTATGTGACAGGCTATTGCTGTTTGGAATATTCATCTGTATCCTTTTGAAAAAGATTTTCGAAGTCAAAAACAAGGTAACATTCTAACTCGTGTCTTTTCCCGTTTGATGTTTTGACCTTTTTCCATCTGTGTCTAACTTGGAAATTTAAAACATTATTTGAAATACATTACTTTTCAAAAGTGTAGCTTAAACATGTTTCTCGTATTGGTGTTTGATATAGACTATGGCAAGTATCTTAGATCAATATAACAAATTGGAAAGATTGAAAAAAAATCAAGTTCGAAATACTAATATAAATATCAAATTGGGTTTTACTCCATTTCCATTATCTTAATGTCATACGATTCCTGGATAAAATGTTTGACCGGAAAGATTAACCTTAATAGGAGGTCTGGGATTGCATGGAAGAAACATTAACGTCTCCGTAACATCGAGAACTCGTTCATTGTGATAAGGTATCATCAATATTTAATGACTTTAGATTTTTATCACAGACATTTAGCTCGGTGTGACTTACACATGTCTGTTAGGGACATTAAACCAAGAAGAAAGGAATGTCCTCCAATAACTCTTAATAACGTAACATACCTATATCTTACATGTATATATATACATAGAACGTACAGTATTGAGAGAGATTGGCGAAATTCGGACATACAGGGAAGTCAGGACAATACACAAATTAACGGGCTATTACAGAGAAAACTATGTGTTAAGCTGATCTGGTTTTGCACATCATTTATTTGTTATAAGCTTCATATGTCTTAGTTAATGTTTGTAGAGACATACTCACACGTACGTAGTTTAAAAACGCTGAAATCATAATTAGATGTTTTGACAATCATATATCAAGAAAATAGTTGATAAAGATATACCTTAATAATACTGACTATACTTTTCATCTATATTGACACAATTAAAGAATGCTAGCCATTAATTTTATACAAAAAGACAGTGTTGATTAAAAACTGCCTGCCAGACTTATAAATGGTCGGTTGCAGCATTTAGTTTCGGATGACCGATATCAATGTGGGCGGCACACGGACATGCGATAAGGGCGGGTATGTTTTGTGCTGTACCAGTAATAATTGTTTTGTAAATAGATAGTAACGTGATCTTTGTGTCGATAAAAACTTTAACTTGGTATATAATCCTTTCGACCTTTGAGGGAATGGTGGTGTCCCAGTTATTCTGTAAATAATTACATGGAGATTGACTTTTTTAATTCCGGGAAGTTCTTCGTTTGTTTACTAGGCCAACACATACTGTTTGCTCTCCCTAATTTCCTTGATTAACATACAGAGTGTATTTGACAATCGGACAAAGATTTTCCGGAAGTAAAATCCAGGAGTAGCCAGAAACGTCTGTATCCATGGACAAAAATGAGAGCGCGTGATCCCAAAGCGCGTGCGGATGTGGTTGGACAGGAGTTCCTGGAGTGTTAACTTTGTCATACAGCCGTTTAATCAATAACTCCATTCGCATGGTGGTGAATTAACACACGGCAGGACAATTTCAACACTTTTGTCGCCAAAAATAACCTGTTTTAATTCTTGTATTAAGGAATATATTTGATTGTCGAAGTTTTCTGGGTTTTAACTAACTTTCCTCTGGGATATAACTTGCTAAGATTCCAGTGTTTCTATTTCCAATATGAGTAACAGAGATGACGCCGTGTTGTCCATCGACACGTGTTTGGATTGCTTTGAGGTCTTTGAAACTCCTATGGGTACCACCATGTTCCCTATGTATAGTGGAAACGTTTCCGGCCGGCAAAACAACGTTACCAATCCATTCAAACCGGTCGACCATGCCAGTTCATCAGCGACATTAGTCATTCTCTCGTTCTTATTTTTTCTAATAGGGATTACTGGCATTTGTGGTAACGCTCTAGTCGTTTGTGCTGTAGTGCTTAACAGAAAAATGCGCACATCTATGACAAACTTACTAATAACTAATCTGGCGTTTGCGGATCTGGTTATAATGATCTTAGGAATTCCAGAGACTGTCCAGTTCATGAGGAACAAAGGATGGACTTTACAGGCTGTGAGCTGTAAGGTCAATCGTTACGTCATGGTGGCCGCTCTATACGGGTCCGTCCTCACACTGATGGCCCTCTGTGTAGAAAGGTGAGTACATTTTACCCTAGATATTGTAAAACCAAGTATGGTTTGTGACACGTACATTCCCGCGTTAGTTTTGACACATGTATAACACAATGTGGGCGTAAGCTGTGTTTCAAACACACGTGTACAAGCGTGTAACAACACCTGTTGAGTTGTGATTGGTTGTAGGTCCCGAAGGTTTCAATTGTGACGTCATAGCCTCTTGCGTCACGCATTTGTGACATTAAAGAGCAAAACAATGGAGTGAGCAATTCTCTTTTTCAAATCAGTTCAACGAATGTTTTGAAATATCGTGTATATATGATCAACAAAATCTCACATTTCTTTACATTGCATATAATTAATTGTCACGAAGTTTTCTTCGTACATAGATCTCGTATGCAATATAGACACATCTGAGAACACATCTAAGATCCTCTATTATAAAAATATTCAGTCAGTATAGTAATTCCATAAAACATTTTTGTCCTATCACGGAGCTTACATATATTCAATAGATTCAAGATGACCATCAGTGCTTCCAAGGCTGTACAGACAACGAAAAAGTGGATATTATTCCACAGTAATACAATATGTATGGCGAGTAGGCGTAATAGCTGTTTCATTTTCATTTATTCATATTTTTGTTTTGTCATTATTGGCAGGGTTTTAAATACTAACAGCAATCATCTAGTCATGAAGTACATTTTAATGCGACCAACCCGACTTAACATTTAAAAAATCGATGTGTATCCTATACATTGTGTATATGGAATTGATAGAGCTAATCGGAAAAGTCCGCCTCTCCGTTTAAAATTGGATTGTTTATAATGACTAAATACATGCAACCAAATCCATTAAACGAAGATCTAATTGAAAATAAACTCTTCGTCCTTGTTAAAGTTTAATTGTATGTGTTATGGCCCGACCGTAAAGGACTGTATCCCGTATTCTTCCTTTCCCTTGTGTGTTGTGTCCGTCGTGAATCTGTATGGACTTTGAGGTCCGATATTTTCCTTGTGTGTTGTGTCCGTCGTGAATCTGTATGGACTTTGAGGTCCGAGATTTCCCTTGTGTGTTGTTTTTATCGTGAATCTGTATGGACTTTGAGGTCCGAGATTTCCCTTGTGTGTTGTTTTTATCGTGAATCTGTATGGACTTTGAGGTCCGATATTTTCCTTGTGTGTTGTGTCCGTCGTGAATCTGTATGGACTTTGAGGTCCGAGATTTTCCTTGTGTGTTGTTTTTTATCGTGAATCTGTATGGACTTTGAGGTCCGAGATTTCCCTTGTGTGTTGTGTCCGTCGTGAATCTGTTTGGACTTTGAGGTCCGATATTTTCCTTGTATGTTGTGTCCGTCGTGAATCTGTATGGACTTTGAGGTCCGAGATTTCCCTTGTGTGTTGTTTTTATCGTGAATCTGTATGGACTTTGGGGTCCGAGATTTTCCTTGTGTGTTGTTTTTATCGTGAATCTGTATGGACTTTGAAGTCCGAGATTTTCCTTGTGTGTTGTTTTTATCGTGAATCTGTATGGACGTTGAGGTCCAAGATTTCCCTTGTGTGTTGTTTTTATCGTGAATCTGTATGGACTTTGAGGTCCGAGATTTTCCTTGTGTGTTGTTTTTATCGTGAATCTGTATGGACTTTGAGGTCCGACATTTCCCTTGTGTGTTGTTTTTATCGTGAATCTGTATGGACTTTGAGGTCCAAGATTCCCTCGTGTGTTGTGTCCGTCGTGTATCTGTATGGACTTTGAGGTCCGAGATTCCCTCGTGTGTTGTTCCTGTGATAATTTTGTATAGACAGGTTATAATGTATCAGCTTCAGCATTGCAATCTAGACCCTGACATATACTTCATTAACATTGGATTCTCAAACAATACACTGTATAACAGCAGGCTCAGAAGTTCTACATATGTATCAGCCTTTATCTTTAATGTTGCGGTCGCATTTTGATACATTTTACCTTCTTGTATCCAGATTTTATCCGATATCCTACATCGGGTTACCTTCATCGCCTCCTAGATATCTACACTTTAGGTCCTTAGTATCACTGACGGGTCCTATATATCTACACTTTAGGTCATTAGTATCACTGACGGGTCCTAGATATCTACACTTTAGGTCCTTAGTATCACTGACGGGTCCTATATATCTACACTTTAGGTCATTAGTATTACTAACGATTCCTAGATATCTACACTTTAGGTCCTTGGTATTACTAACGATTCCTAGAAAGGGGAAGCGCTTTAATTCGGACTTTGGTTCTACTGTTGCTATGTATGAAACGCTCCGGTATCTTGTGTGTCTTTGGTGCCATCCTTTGAGATTGTAGATGGTAGACACAGCTGACTAATCCACCTTAATTGTCGTTATCCGCATGTCACATTGTTTCATTGAATTCTAGCAAAGTCAAGCCAATTCACTTAAGTAATCGAAGTTCGTTTGAAATTCAATAATGAAAATTGAAAAAAGAGGGAAGGGGGAAGGGACCTTCCCATCATTACATTGTCATTTCTTCCGACCTAATTCGAGATGCTTCCCTTACCTCCTAGGTATTAAGTTATAAACACATTTAATTGATTTTGACTCCACTGTATCAACTTTCAATTTGTGTTGAAAATAGCTAATATCGTTTCATTTTTAAATACCTTAATTTGTTGTTGTATTCAAGTAACAAATACATTACTGATAAAGTCAATCTGAATATTCTTAATGTTTTTAATCAAGGACACCACAGACTCTTCAAAATCAGATGTAATAATTTCCCAATTGTTTTATATCCATTTTAAGACAATAGCATCAACATCCCTGCTGCCATCACTACTGTACTTTGGGATATTTTAGTTGTTGTTATATTTTAGTTTATTTATCGTCGGTATTAAAATGTCGAATATTCCGGACGCACCGTTTTCCGACTCGGTAATTAGGTACATGTAATTGGGCTTTATTTCCGTGAAAATAACAGATGACTCTTCATCGGTCTGTATGCATAAATTGTGCCGATTTTTCATTCGTTAATAAAGCACGGCATTTTGACGTTCTTTCAGTAAGAATATATAATAAAGTAACATCGTATTTTTATATTGATTATTATATATTCTTATTGATAGAATGTTAAACTCGGTCCGTGTAACACTTAACAATTCAAAATTCTAAAATGTTTTAGAATTTTAGATTTTTAGATTTTCGACCAAAATTCTAAAGTCTCAACTTTCAAAACTGTTATGAGTGTTTAGATTTTTGACCAAAATTTTTGACTAGGTTTTTTTACTAAAAACCTAATATATAAAATACTCAAAATCGTGATTTTGAGTTTTTGGATTGTTAGACCTTTGCCGTTCAAAGTTCCAAAATATCAAAACTCGTTCATATCTTCAATCAGCGAATTCATCACGTGACTCATTTTCACACAAGATGTCGGTATTAGACCCGTACGTATATATTAATGGTAGAGGAATGAACTCTTTGTAGACAAAATACGTTTGAGTCATGTACATGTATGATGATGGTGCCGCCATGCTGCACTAGCCTACTTTCGGTTTCGCGGTTCTGGCGATCGTGGTCAATCGGGTGCTTTGAAAAGATGAACTTTGATATTTTGGAACTTTGAACGGACAAGGTCTAAAATCCAAAAATCCTAAAACTCAAAAACGCAAAACAATTTTGGATATTTGATATTTTAGGATTTAAGTCAAAAACCTAAAAATCTAAAAATTCAAAACAGTTTTGAAAATTGATATTTTAGGTTTGTGGTCAAAAATCTAAAATTCTAAAACATTTTAGAATTTTGAATTGTTAAGTGTTACACGGACCGAACTCCTGTGTCCCGACACTTTATCACCAGCCTTCCAACTCTTGGTCGCGAGTTCGAAACATACGTTGGGCAGTTGCCAGGTACTGACCGTAGGCTAGTGGTTTTTTTCCGGGTACTCCGGCTTTCCTCCACCTCCAAAACCTGACACGTCCTTAACTGACCATGGCTGTTGAAAGGACGGTAAACACAATAAACCAAATTGAACTGATGATCGACTCTTTGTATAAATTCAATCAGCCGAAAAGTTACAATATATATTTGCAGACAGTTGCACTGTGCATATCAATGACTACGTATATGGATATGTGTTAATTAATTGCTTATTTGTATTTAACAAAACGAGTTGGTCAGTTGTATGGGTCACAGTAGATCTCGCGGTCTGTGAACTGCCACGACTTCAAAACGCAATCGCCGCGTGACAATGATAAAAACTTCAACAGCGCCAAACTGGGGAAAGGGATTTTATCTCCAGCCCAGATGGTAGAAGTAGGTACATGTATGATGCTTAAAAGTCCATAAAAAGTCGAGGGTTTATTCCCAATATCAACGTCTATAACGACTCTAGACCACTGACGAAAATAAGGCTGCATGGTTTCAACCAGATGTGTTGGTAAGACCATGGGAACATTTTTGTACGATGATCTCGTTTGGAACAATCCGTTTTGTTGCGCGATTTGAAGTCAGACGTGTCCAAAGCTCGTTGTTGTATGCTATTCTGCTGTCATCACACAAGCTCCCAGTTTGAGGCTGTGACATAACCATGATTTGCTGGTAGATGTCGTCGATAAAAAGGAGACGCTTACTCTTTATGATCACCTGGTCTCGCCCTTGTACTTTTAAATGGTCTCCAAAAAATAGATACAAATTGGTCATATTTTAACTTTATTAATTTGTGTTTTGAGTTAGAATTACTATTTCGTTTGCATTTCGATATCCACTAGATTTTTATAACCGAAGTTTGCAATTTCATGATAATGTCAGATAGACTGTTGCTAGCTTAAATTGGCCGTATGTGGTATTGCTATGGTAGCTTCTCTTTTTGTTTTTTGTATGTGTTTTTAGAATTTGAAGTCCAGTCTTTGGTTTGTGTGGTGATGTTATGGTATTTTCTATAGACGCTGACAACCGACTTGTATTTGATAATATGTGAGTTTGATCGTGGTCAAGGATGAACTTGTGTGTTGATGATAGGTGGGTTTGATCGGACTTTCAGGAGTAAAAGATGGTCTTTGTGTGTAGATTTTATATAATTTGAGGGCCACTAATATATTTCCCATGCAGATGGAATCATCCAAGTCAATATGCCTATCTTTTCCTACCTGTTGGAATTTCATCATTCTTTCATATGATTTTAAATACAGAAACCCTCTGTGTACCGATATTTGATTTAACCTTGTTAACAAGACCATGGAAATACAGAATGTTTGTTAATATACTATATTCTGTGTAAGTTCATTGTAGGAATAGAAAGTTACAGGCTTCGCATTTTTTAGCATATTCCATAGTACCCTAACTCCCTTGGAATACCAGTCGATTTTTCATCACTAGTCAGAAGTGAGTTATGCCATAAAGCGGTTTTCAGAAAAGAAAGATATCTGCCCTTTGATAGATCATAATTCAATAATTTTCCCCAAGCTTTGAAAACATCACACCATGCATGTTAAGATGCCCTGTTTCTTCTCTGAGACATTCTTGTTTTTGACTGGTCACTATAACAGTTAATTGTAGGCCTGTGTCTGAAATTGTAGAGATGCAATCTACATTATAAACTGGCAAACAACACTGAGATTTTACTTCATTTACAAGGGTTGTTATTATATTGAGATATCCGATATAATCTAACAAGGAATTGCTTGATTTTAATAGCGCCTTCCCTCTCTTAAAGTTTACCGATTACAATTCATCTGGATTTTTGGAAAGGAGTGATCAGATTTATATCGTTGGTGTTTTGAACAGTTTTTGATTTTGAAAAGTATCTTCTTCTGAAAATAAGAAATACAATGTAGTCTTTCCTGGTTTGCTTAATTGGGTTGTTCTTCTTTCTCCATGTATACCTTCTACTGTCCTCACGAAATAAAATATATCAATAAGACCATAGTAGCCAACAATTTCACGAACCTTTTCTTATCCTTAGGATTATCTATATTTTTACAGTTACGGTACTTTCATAATCAATTTCCAATTTTCATATTACAACAAACATCTTCAAAATCTATGATGTCAGAAATAACATTGTAGAAATCAGAACGATCCTTAGTTTGACCATCTCAAGTAATCAGCGTCAATTAAGAAAGTTTATGATCATGATTACTGATTCCAGAGCTATGTACCGACGGACGCTCATACCCGTTACCAACCAAGACATCAACTTAAATGTCTGCACTTTTTAGGTACGAATATCGAACATTAGCGCTATCATAGGAGAGTATTTCAGAAGCATTATAAAAAAGGACTTTTAAGCAAGAAAGCGTTTCATCTAGCGCTATGAGCTGCAGTCTACGTATGCATGTTACATCACTGGTTTTTTTTAAATCCATGATTTTCGTGATTGCCATGAAAACCTCAAAAACTACATGTGCATTTTATGCGATACAATGTCGATTTTACGGTTTACTCGTCAAAATAGAGAAGGGATTTCTTTCTAACGCGTCAATATTTCGGCTTCTTATTCCTTTAAACGCCATCAATTAGACCTATCAATTCCCCTTTTCCCATCTCCATCTTGATTCAAAACACGCAGTGACCAAACCTAATCGATCAATCATATTCACTCACACGCTTTTATGGGTGGCAACCTTACATATTCTGAATTCCCATGTTTCAACAGAAACAAGGCCATCCTGTCTCATTTGCATACATACACAGAGGAATATCATTTACACCGGAAGCACTAAACCGGAAGAACACACTCCATCAGACGCTTTGATTATTTGACTAAATCATGGCTATATCTCATCATGTCTGATAGCTTCTGATGAGCGTTTCGAGTAGGTATCAATATACTTCCGATATGATGGCGGTACGTGTATTTATCCGGCCAGCAGTAAAGGCAATAACTGTTTAGACTGGCAAACACAATAAGCATATACGAGCATTGGCTTACTTTAATTGTTACAAAAATCATGTGGATTACATACTGTGATCTCTGGTAAGATCGATCCCTATGTATGAGGTTATATTTGGTGTGATAATACCGTGTCGGAGGAGGAAATAAATCAGTTTTAAGTCAAGTTGATATATTTCAGTCTCGTGATCAATTTAATCGTATTTCAAATCCAAAGGTCATTGCTTGCAACTGCAACTCTTGAAAAGTAGAGATCGTTTTACTAGAAATTCCAGACACAAAATTAGATCTATGATCCTTTCCAACCATATAACGCCATCGTCTGCTATTGGGTAAAACTAAATTGGATGATGTGACTGACATAATAAAAATCGAGGAAATAACCCAGTGACAGCAATATGTCCCGTCCGCGTGAGTCAGAAGCGGAAGAAAAAAACATGCTGCCATGGCTATAAGTCAACTGTTAAAGGGCATGTAGATCTTTGTCTTTAACATTAGTTATAGTATTCGTGAATTCCTTAAATATACATGTGCAATATGTGATGTAACGAGACATACCATGAGGTCATGAAACATTTTTTTCTATGGAATGGAAGAGTTCCGTGATTTTGTTGTTGATATTAGTGGTATATTAATGAATCCGTGCTATAAGTAATGTATACTATTTCAATTGATTTATTAGTGATACATGTTAAGGATTTATCAACTATCAATTATTTATTTATTTGTCTGTGTTTTGTTAAATGATGCCAGTGATAAATTTCCCATAGGGGCCGGCCTAAAGATTTATTTTACAGTTAGAGACTGCTTACCTATACATTGCTTTGTGGCATCAAAATTGGTTCCCTCAGGTAAACATTTAACCCAAATAAATCGATGTGTACTTACCTAATTAACCAATTACGTAGATAATTTTTATCTTATTTTGTGATAAAAACGTCAAAGCCTTTTTGAACAAGAGACATTTTGAATGTCTTCCATATTCAGTTCATTCAAAATCAGTTAGCTTGCAGAGAGCTTTATCACTTCATCACCTTAATCCTGCCCAAAGATTAAAAAAATTATATATCGTTTGTGCAAAGTATTGAATTTTGTCCTTGATGTGTGTCATCCAAATGGCTTGTTGAACAATGACGACATGTGTAGGTACGATATACTAGTATTACATGACCGATAATGACTAAACATAGCTTGCAACAAAATATCCCATATATCAAATACGTACCTCAATCTCAGTGTTATTCTGACATTACGTTTTATATTGACTTCGAGTAAACAGCCTCTATGTCCATGATTTGAAATATTACATTAAAGCGCTTCTATCCTATTTACAAATTCGCATCAGATAGAGACTTTAAACACCTAATGCAGTACCGTTCTCACGATGACAGATAGGTGTGTAGGTGCGGGTTGTGACGTTGTCATTTTGAGAGACAACCAGGAAATCTATTAGAAACATGTGACTGCCATAACCTAGTTGGTTGCAGATGACAATTACTTAATTGTGATCAAGAGATTGACATGTGTGAGAAGTGTTAAGAGCGCTAAGAATTATCAGAAAAGAAATCCGCAATCTGAAGATCCAAAACGTTTGTGTTAATGAAGATACGTGGCTGAACATCCCATTATTGCTCATGAAAGATCTATGTTATGGCCAGTATTCCACCAGAAGATGTTTTGTTCTGGCCAGTCTCCCCAATCAAAACTCAAACATTTTCCCAAGCGCGCAATACATCAATCCACGTTTCATCACAAACTGTGGTGTCGTTGATCTTCGCATATTCTCGGTTACCTTCCAGATCAAAGAAAATCATCTTTTGGGGATATCACATATGATATCATTGCAGGAGTCTTTCTTTACTCTGCGTTTCTTTTCTCTGGATGAAGCAAACTGTAAAACCTTGACATGCTGGACAAGATAGTTTCTAGAAAATCTTTCACATCGTTCGTCCTCTATTGAAAATAATATTTACACTCCAAACCACGAGGATGCAATGATGTTCAACCGGAAAAAAGTGAAGACTGACATATCCAGGAAACACTGTTCGATTTCTTTCAGCATGTCAGTTTTTAGTATATCGCAAACATTTCATCCAATATTAAAACATTAGACATAACTATTGTTCCCTGGACTTGAACATATTTAAGAGGTTCATTCTGGAGTACGACACGGTGTTTTCCGAAGCATTACTTTGGCAAGCGGGCGACTGCATACTTGACGGAACATATATTCTTATTTCGGAGTTCTGATCACAAGCTCCAGAGAATCTAATACTGTGGTCAAAAGAAGCGGAACTATTTGAAGTTCATGAGCATAGCCCTGTCTAACGGTTACATTCTGGACACAGTAGGACCTTTTCCTGCAAGCGATAATGATGCGAAGTTTACAAAAGTCAGCATGGATAGTCTGTCCCGGCTGGAGAAAGATGAAAATGTCGTTGCTGATTGAGGGTTTATGGGTATTTTGTCAGATTTGTAATCACATGATTTGACAACAAAGATGCAGTCTTATTTAAAACCTGGATAGACTCAACATGAAGACAACAAGCTAACCTTGATGGATCCAAAACTAAATCAAGATAGGAAGTGGAGTCATATCACACACGATTCAAACAATGGCTGGTTTTCAAAACACTACTTGCCTCCAACTTCTTTATTATTGTCATTGAGGCACTCGTTAGAATAGTAACAGTCTGTAACAATCGAATCCGTTGACCCATGCATGTTAAAACACAAGAGCTAGGGTATCGGATAACAAGATGCTTTATCTCGGTATCCAGTACCCTAGCTTAACGTTCACAACACCTTAGATCAGCATGTGAAAGATGAGCCAGATCTTACCAGAAGGACAAAGTCACATTTTGGTAAAATAGATGCGACTGTAGACATGCACACATTCGGACAATATCCTGTGGTACATACCAAATTTCACTGGCAGCTGGTTACATCAGTGAGCACCTCAGTGATGATGATGACTACGTGATCTGGATCTATCGGCAATCACGGGACATTTTATGATGTTAACACGACCCGAGGCATATGAACAGTGTAAAGTACAATGTTTGGATCCAGCTTGACAGTTCCGAAACCATTTATCCCCTAAAGGATTATTATTGCCAGTGTCCTACTGGACAGAGAACTATGGGATATAGGTACAAGTAGCCAGTATCATATACTATTTACTGTAGGATACTACATGTACATGCATTTGGAAACCAGTAAGCCTTTCCTTCCAAACGTCAAAAGGATTAAGACAAACCTCAAGTAATTCAGATATCGCTACCAACCGTCATCTTCCAGGAATTAGGTATTGTCGACTTGGTCAATTAGAACTACGATGTAGGCCAACACTGATATTGCAAATCAGATTCTAGGACGGGGACGCCATATTGGATTCCAGATTAGATTATTTGATGTGTAAGCAAGCACAAATCTACAATGAAGAGGTTTTTTCTAGAAAACAGATTTAGCAGTTATAAGAACATTTAATATTTAGGGTTATCAGGGAAGATGGCGGCCATTTTGAAACTGAAAATTTTACTTCAATTGATTATTAGTGTAGGTGTCAGTCCATGTGTAGTAATGAAACTAAATATAAACATTTTATTTCAGGTCATTTTACATTTTGCTCGTTTTTGTTATTTTTTTAATTGCATATCAATAATGTCCACCAATTTTAATTATTTTGCACAAACCTCCTAAGTACTATTTTGAGGCAATTCTATACAGTTTTGAGATGTTGTAAGCACATGATTACGAATGCACTGCAATAGGAAGTTGTATTTTTGACCTTCAAACAATTTCACTTAATCTAAAAAAAGAACATGTTCATGATTAAAATCTATCAAATTTTTCATCTCATGTTCCTATTTTATTAAAAAATTGTAACTTTTTGCATTTCATATATGATATCTGAAATGTTACTAACAGCATGTTCATGCTAAGTTTTCTAATGATACGTTTTTTTCATTTATGGCACAATAATTTCTACAACATATCGACGAAACAACATTTTTTGTATATACACTAGCATTAGCAGTTGTTGATATTAAGATATATATAGAGGATCTGTCATGAGTTTCCCTTCATATTAGATTGATGATACGAGTTTTGAATTTTTTATTTTTGCGAGCCTCTGGCGAGCAAAAATAAAAAATTCTAAACGAGTATCATCAATCTAATATGAAGGGAAACGAATGACAGATTCTTTTTATCATATGACGTTTTCTTTCATCGTTCCCCATCAAAAACTGATTTTCTCTTTTGCCTTGAATCGTCACATCTCAACCAAATCACCCGAACCTTCGAAGAAGGTCAATTATACCGACGAGAGAAGAAATAGTTCTAACACAACTGACTCTTGAAAAGGATTCATTTTATTAAATACACGTCTCAAAACAAAATTTCAGCATTTTTTCATTTAATCTATAATAGATAAATTGTCCTTGGTGTTTGAAACAATGAGGAAAATATTTTAGTTTGAAAGTTCATGAGCGACTGTTTTTGATGTGACGAAGCCGTGACGTCACTTGGCGCGATAATGGAGGCTTCGTTGTACAAATGTCTATTCGCTGTCGCTGTCGTACAGAACCATTGTACGGCGCCTTTTCACTGCTTTGTGTTTATCCTCGTCATCGCGGGAGTTTATAGAGATGTGAAATGTTCCACCGTGAATATTCCCACTGAACATTGTGTTCAGACTGCCGTGAAAAGCGACTTTGGATGCCGATTTGTTGGCAGTGTTGTTTGTTTTGACATTACACGTGTTTGTCGACGACAGTGTCAGCATGTTATTCTGAGTAACCGTTGAAGGCAAGTTGTAACAAACTACATTGCCGTTTTTCATGAGGATTTTATTAAATAATATTATTATTTGTTTATTTGAAAAGAATCTAGACTAGATATGTCTCATCGGACAACGCAACCGCAATTGTCTATCGGAGTTGAAATATGTTACTAGGGGTCATAAAATAGATGTTTGCCAGGCCTAATTTAACATCTTATAGTATAAATATAATTAAAAAACTTAGGATGTTGACATGTTGGATTTTATCTTTGATTGTACAATATGTTATGTTAATAGACCAATTTGTCGTTCAGTTGATTTTTTTTCAAAGTTTACAAGCACTAGTCGCCATTTTTACGAGTCGTAGTAAAAAGAAGTAGGTCGTTCCCACGCGTATGAATACAGTTCTCACGGAACCAGCCAATCAGTGTAGCGAAAGGTGTTATTACACTAGTGTCATAAAGAAAATTTACGTGATGGGTTTATGACACCGTATATAACGGTAGTCATATGATAAATATATATACGTTATCAGTAAGATCATATAGATTGACGTGGTGACAGATATTAATATATATATATATATACACGTTATCAGTAAGATCATATAGATTGACGTGGTGACAGATATTAATATATATATATATATACGTTATCAGTAAGATCATATAGATTGATGTGGTGATAGATATTAATAATTAACAATTAAGATAATGTATCTAGTAGCTAAATGTCATAGTACTAATGTGGAGAAGATGCAACTATAAATCATAGAACAGGTCATTAAAATAAATTTTAATTACATATATAGTTTAACAATAACAAAAACAGATTTGACTAAATATTTTCTTTGAGACAGGGTTAGATATCAAAGTTACTTTGAGTCAGTGATATATATCTAAATTACTTTGAGTCAGTGGTAGATATTTAAGTTACTTTGAGTCAGTGGTAGATATTTAAGTTACTTTGAGTCAGTGGTAGATATTTAAGTTACTTTGAGTCAGTGGTAGATATTTAAGTTACTACGAGTCAGTGGTAGATATTTAAGTTACTTTGAGTCAGTGGTAGATATTTAAGTTACTTTGAGTCAGTGGTAGATATTTAAGTTACTTTAAGTCAGTGGTAGATATTTAAGTTACTTTGAGTCAGTAATATATATATATAAATTACTTTGAGTCAGTAATAGATATCTAAGTTACTACGAATCAGTAATATATATATAAATTACTTTGAGTCAGTGGTAGATATTTAAGTTACTTTGAGTCAGTGTTAGATATCTAAGTTACTTTGAGTCAGTGGTAGATATTTAAGTTACTTTGAGTCAGTAATATATATATAAATTACTTTGAGTCGGTGGTAGATATCTAAGTTACTACGAGTCGGTGGTAGAGATATGTTTTAGATAAAAGCTAAGAAATGTCATCAATGAAATGTTACATCCTGAGATAGATCGATCTCCATCATACGAGGGTAGTACATTCTTTTTACTCGAACATAATTTTTAAAGGCACATCAAAATCATCAAACTAGTATTATTTCCAAAATTCTGCTGAATTATCGCTGTAAAAACAACGCGGATATCATTAATATTTTGGAGGACGATATAATTCCTATAAAGGTTTTATACTATATACTGTCTACGTGCCCCACACACGTAATGATTCATGTAAAAAGTGTTTGGTATACATGTATACATAAATGTGGTTCCAAACAGCATGATAAAGTTCATTGTAAACTCTTTGTTCGATTAAATTATTCTGAAATAAAATCGAGCAAAGTTTATTTTCGCGTACACGAAAGCGATTCTAAAATGCAATCAACTATAGTAAAACAGCCCTCAAAATACTTCAGATCTAACATTCGAAGAAAGCACGTTTTAGGAGGAAATTATTTAAACGACCAAGGCCGACTTTAAGATAACAATTTTTACATTTTTACAAACCGAAGGGTTGTTTTAATTTCCCGACCTTGACCTTCATCCTTGTAACACATCCGACAATCTGATCAAGGGATTATTACGACCTTTACAGATAATGTACAATATACAAAGACTAAGGACAAACTACCCCACATCGACAAATACCACTGGCAAACTACCCCCCATCGACAAATACCACTGACGAACTTCCTCACATCGACAAATACCACTGACAAACTAACACACATCGACAAATACCACTGACAAACTAACACACATCGACAAATAGCACTGACAAACTAACACACATCGACAAATACTACTGACGAACTAACACACATCGACAAATACCA
Organism: Pecten maximus; assembly: GCF_902652985.1. Classification (NCBI taxonomy): domain Eukaryota; kingdom Metazoa; phylum Mollusca; class Bivalvia; order Pectinida; family Pectinidae; genus Pecten; species Pecten maximus. The sequence goes on along the minus strand of NC_047023.1, from coordinate 39,513,185 downwards.
CTGACGAACTACCTCACATCGACACATACCACTGACAAACTACCACAAATCGACAAATACCTCTGACAAACTAGGACACATCGACAAATGCCACTCACAAACTACCCCACATCGACAAATACTATTGACGAACTACCTCACATCGACAAATACCACTGACGAACTACCTCACATCGACAAATACCACTGACAAACTAACACACATCGACAAATACCACTGACAAACTAACACACATCGACAAATACCACTGACAAACTACCCCACATCGACAAATACCACTGACGAACTACCTCACATCGACAAATACCAGTGGCAAACTAACACACATCGATAAATTCCACTGACAAACTAACACACATCGACAAATACCACTGACAAACTACTAAACATCGACAAATACCACTGACAAACTACCACACATCGACAAATACCACTGACAAACTACCCCACATCGACAAATACCACTGACAAACTAACACACATCTATAAATACCACTGACAAACTAACACACATCGACAAATACCTCTGACAAACTAACACATCGACAAATACCACTGACAATCTAAAACAAATCGACAAATACTGCTGACAAACTACCACACCTCGACTAATACCACTGACAATCTACAATACATCGACAAATACCACTGACAAACTACCACACATCGACAAATACCACTGACGAACAAACACACATCGACAAATACCACTGACAAACTACTACACATCGACAAATACCACTGACAAACTAACACACATCGACAAATACCACTGACAAACTACTAAACATCGACAAATACCACTGACAAACTACCACACAACAACAAATACCACTGACAAACTACCACACATCGACAAATACTTCTGACAAACTAACACACATCGACAAATACCACTGACAAACTACCCAACATCGACAAATACCACTGACAAACTAACACACATCGACAAATACCACTGACAAACTAACACACATCGACAAATACCACTGACAAACAACCCCACATCGACAAATACCACTGACGAACTACCTCACATCGACAAATACCAGTGGCAAACTAACACACATCGATAAATACCACTGACAAACTAACACACATCGACAAATACCACTGACAAACTACTAAACATCGACAAATACCACTGACAAACTACCACACATCGACAAATACCACTGACAAACTACCTCACATCGACAAATACCACTGACTAACTAACACACATCTATAAATACCACTGCCAAACTAACACACATCGACGAATACCTCTGACAAACTAACACATCGACAAATACCACCGACAAACTACTACACATCGACAAATACCACTGACAATCTAAAACACATCGACAAATACTGCTGGCAAACTACTACACCTCGACTAATACCACTGACAATCTACAATCCATCGACAAATACCACTGCCAAACTACCACACATCGACAAATACCACTGACGAACAAACACACATCGACAAATACCACTGACAAACTAACACACATCGACAAATACCACTGACAAACTAACACACATCGACAAATACTACTGACGAACTAACACACATCGACAAATACCACTGACGAACTACCTCACATCGACAAATACCACTGACAAACTACCACAAATCGACAAATACCTCTGACAAACTAGGACACATCGACAAATGCCACTCACAAACTACCCCACATCGACAAATACTATTGACGAACTACCTCACATCGACAAATACCACTGACGAACTACCTCACATCGACAAATACCACTGACAAACTAACACACATCGACAAATACCACTGAAAAACTAACACACATCGACAAATACCACTGACAAACTAACACACATCGACAAATACCACTGACGAACTACCTCACATCGACAAATACCAGTGGCAAACTAACACACATCGATAAATACCACTGATAAACTAACACACATCGACAAATACCACTGACAAACTACTAAACATCGACAAATACCACTGACAAACTACCACACATCGACAAATACCACTGACAAACTACCCCACATCGACAAATACCACCGACAAACTACTACACATCGACAAATACCACTGACAATCTAAAACACATCGACAAATACTGCTGACAAACTACCACACCTCGACTAATACCACTGACAATCTACAATACATCGACAAATACCACTGACAAACTAACACACATCGACAAATACCACTGACGAACTACACACATCGACAAATACCACTGACAAACTACTACACATCGACAAATACCACTGACAAACTAACACACATCGACAAATACCACTGACAAACTACTAAACATCGACAAATACCACTGACAAACTACCACACAACAACAAATACCACTGACAAACTACCACACATCGACAAATACCTCTGACAAACTAACACACATCGACAAATACCACTGACAAACTAACACACATCGACAAATACCACTGACAAACTACCACACATCGACAAATACCACTGCCAAACTACTACACATCGACAAATACCACTGACAAACTACCACAAATCGACAAATACCTCTGACAAACTAACACACATCGACAAATACCACAGACAAACTAACACACATCGACAAATACCACTGACGAACTACCTCACATCGACAAATACCAGTGGCAAACTAACACACATCGATAAATACCACTGACAAACTAACACACATCGACATATACCACTGACAAACTACTAAACATCGACAAATACCACTGACAAACTACCACACATCGACAAATACCACTGACAAACTACCTCACATCGACAAATACCACTGACTAACTAACACACATCTATAAATACCACTGACAAACTAACACACATCGACGAATACCTCTGACAAACTAACACATCGACAAATACCACCGACAAACTACTACACATCGACAAATACCACTGACAATCTAAAACACATCGACAAATACTGCTGACAAACTACTACACCTCGACTAATACCACTGACAATCTACAATACATCGACAAATACCACTGACAAACTACCACACATCGACAAATACCACTGACGAACAAACACACATCGACAAATACCACTGACAAACTACTACACATCGACAAATACCACTGACAAACTAACACACATCGACAAATACCACTGACAAACTACTAAACATCGACAAATACCACTGACAAACTACCACACAACAAATACCACTGACAAACTACCACACATCGACAAATACTTCTGACAAACTAACACACATCGACAAATACCACTGACAAACTACCACACAACAACAAATACCACTGACAAACTACTACACATAGACAAATACCACTGACAATCTACCACACATCGACAAATACCACTGACAAACTAACACACATCGACAAATACCACTGACAAACTACTACACATCGACAAATACCACTGACAAACTACCACACAACAAGAAGTACCACTGACAAACTACCTCACATCGACAAATACCACTGACAAACTACCACACAACAACAAATACCACTGACAAACTACTACAAATCGACAAATACCACTGACAAACTACCACAAATCGACAAATACCTCTGACAAACTAACACACACCGACAAATACCACAGACAAACTAACACACATCGACAAATACCACTGACGAACTACCTCACATCGACAAATACCAGTGGCAAACTAACACACATCGATAAATACCACTGACAAACTAACACACATCGACATATACCACTGACAAACTACTAAACATCGACAAATACCACTGACAAACTACCACACATCGACAAATACCACTGACAAACTACCTCACATCGACAAATACCACTGACTAACTAACACACATCTATAAATACCACTGACAAACTAACACACATCGACGAATACCTCTGACAAACTACTACACATCGACAAATACCACTGACAAACTACCACAAATCGACAAATACCTCTGACAAACTAACACACATCGACAAATACCACAGACAAACTAACACACATCGACAAATACCACTGACGAACTACCTCACATCGACAAATACCAGTGGCAAACTAACACACATCGATAAATACCACTGACAAACTAACACACATCGACATATACCACTGACAAACTACTAAACATCGACAAATACCACTGACAAACTACCACACATCGACAAATACCACTGACAAACTACCTCACATCGACAAATACCACTGACTAACTAACACACATCTATAAATACCACTGACAAACTAACACACATCGACGAATACCTCTGACAAACTAACACATCGACAAATACCACCGACAAACTACTACACATCGACAAATACCACTGACAATCTAAAACACATCGACAAATACTGCTGACAAACTACTACACCTCGACTAATACCACTGACAATCTACAATACATCGACAAATACCACTGACAAACTACCACACATCGACAAATACCACTGACGAACAAACACACATCGACAAATACCACTGACAAACTACTACACATCGACAAATACCACTGACAAACTAACACACATCAACAAATACCACTGACAAACTAACACACATCGACAAATACCACAGACAAACTAACACACATCGACAAATACCACTGACAAACTAACACACATCGACAAATACCACTGACAAACTAACACACATCGACAAATACTACTGATAAACTAACACAAATTGACAAATACCACTGACAAACTAACACACATCGACAAATACCACTGACAAACTAACACAAATCGACAAATACCACTGACAAACTAACACACATCGACAAATACTACTTACAAACTACCACACATCGACAAATACCACTTACAAACTAACACACATCGACAAATACCACTGACAAACTACCCAAGATCGACAAATACCACTGACAATCTACCACACATCGACAAATACCACTGACAAACTACCCCACATCGAGAAATACCACTGACAATCTACCACACATCTACAAATACCACTGACAATCTACCACACATCGACAAATACCACTTACAAACTACCCCACATCGACAAATACCACTGACAATCTACCACACATCGACAAATACCACTGACAATCTACCACACATCGACAAATACCACTGACAAACTAACACACATCGACAAATACCACTGACAGTCTACCACACATCGACAAATACCACTGACAATCTACCACACATCGACAAATACAACTGACAATCTAATACACATCGACAAATACAACTGACAATCTACCACACATCGACAAATACCACTGACAATCTACCACACATCGACAAATACAACTGACAATCTAATACACATCGACAAATACAACTGACAATCTAATACACATCGACAAATACCACTGACACAACATCATAAATAATATCAAATATATCATGACAAAATACTACTGACGATTTTAAAAGAGGATAAAAAGTCCAGGGCAAAATATCACGAGTTATCAAAAAGTAACGACGAAGTTGTTCAAATACCAGAGAAAAATACTACACAAAGAAAAAAGAGAACTACTTTGTTACGCCATTCACAATTCACGACGTCAGGTCATTGCCCATATTTCTGACTGGCACAGCGAACGAAAAATGCTCCAAGGTGTATTATTACACTTTTGACATTTCACTGGATAACAGGCCGATTATGTGACAAAAGATGATTTAAAATACAGTCGTGATGTCATGATTTGTTGAGTACTTTAAGGAACCTGAGACATTGTTTGTGGAGGATCAGTAGGTTACCTGTAGTTGTTTGATAATACATTAAACATGTACTTTAAACAGCCATGTCTTATTTACTGGACAATTACAGAAACGATTTTATATGGGTGGAAATGCTAGACAATTGATCTATAATTAAAACACCAATATCGACAACGGGATGATATATTAACAAAGGATAAATGTGAAAATGTATATTTATTAACTGTAAAACATAATTTAGATATCAACATTTCCCCGTATTATCCGATATTTTATGCCGATAGTCAGGTTTTAAGTGTACTTAAATTTCCTACAAGAATTTGATTCGATGAACACCTCCTTTTTTACGTGATCCAAACATAGTAACCACCTTTGGAATCAAAAATATATCAATTGAAATTCGAAGATGCAGTTGAAATGTTTTCCTTCATTATTCATTGCAGAAAATACTGAAACCACTCCCTTCAATAAATCAATCACATCATTATTCGAACTTGATACATTTCATTACTGTGTACTGGTGCTGAAAATGTACATGAACTGTGCTAGACACACACATTCACAGCCGGACGACTTTATTCAAATGAGATCGAATTTTAGTCCGATTTATTTCACATACCTGTATTGCATTCACGTATACGAAAGCATGACGCAAGCTTTACCTTAAATAAAAATTCCTGTCTTGTATCAGAATTCTTCATGTTAATAGTAGAAAAACAGATATTGAAGCTGTCCAATATCAACACAAAGAAGGATGTGTTTAAAGTAAAAACTATGCCACAGACAGCCTATTTTGTAAAATATTGGACAGTTTCGGCGGTACTCATCTCAGATTATCCAATTTAGAACACAGTAGACAGTTCTCGGTGGTACTCACCTCAGATTATCCAATATTGTACACAGTAGACAGTTCTCGGCGGTACTCACCTCAGATTATCCAATATTGTACACAGTAGACAGTTCTCGGCGGTACTCACCTCAGATTATCCAATATTGTACACAGTAGACAGTTCTCGGCGGTACTCACCTCAGATTATCCAATATTGTACACAGTAGACAGTTCTCGGTGGTACTCGCCTCAGATTATCCAATATTGTACACAGTAGACAGTTCTCGGCGGTACTCACCTCAGATTATCCAATATTGTACACAGTAGACAGTTCTCGGCGGTACTCACCTCAGATTATCCAATATTGTACACAGTAGACAGTTCTCGGTGGTACTCACCTCAGATT